>NW_028288644.1:0-300000 GCF_059628265.1 Tinamus guttatus
TAACATTCGATACCACGGTCAAATGCCAGAAGATATTTGGATCATCTTTTACCCTTTTGCCTACTTCCCCTCATTACATCATTACAGTGACCACACTAATTTGGCTGAACAGTACAGGTGAACATCCCAGCTTTACTGGAGTCAGTGGCAGATCTTCCACTTTATTCATTCTGGACACGTTTTGTTCATCTGCTCTTCCTTCCCTAAACAATGAATTTCTTTTTTTGAGCATGTTTTCCTCACAGTTTTAAAAGAGATTCTGCAAACTCTGCCTTTCACTGGACTGACCCTCTTCCTCCATTTTTTCCCTGTCCAAATGGGAAAATGTTGCCCTTTAGGTTGCATTCTAATTCAAAACACAGACTGATACACCTCCTTTTTTTATTAAAGAAGCATATAACAATATGGAAAATGGTCTTAGGATTTTACTGTTGATACATTTTACATTGTTAGGAAAACACTTTACATGCATGCAGTTTCCCAGAGAAAGGTCCCAAGTTCTTTATTTGCAAGATCCCATCTTTGCTCACATTTATTCCTTTCAAGGAATTTTAATTAATATCACTGATTCTTGGGAGTTGAGATTCATATGAGTGGCATTTCTGTTCCAAGTAGCCACATATGAAAAAACCCATATGTTAGCATAACTTGCCATAATGATGTGTATGTGTGTGCATTACATCTAGAATTGTTCGGTCACTGGCAATGGACTAATACATATTTGGTCTTGATATTACAAAATTAAATTGTACCTTGGTTCCAAGTAGTCCACTGCTTTTGACGTGAAGGGTAAATAATTTAAAAGATACCCTACAATACCTCTCAGTGCAAAAATCCATAGAAGTTGGGTTTTTTAATTACAAAAAAGTTCCATAAAAAAGTAAACATTTTTCACCTAAAAAATCCCCTTGCACTCCATCATGAATAAAAATCCCCTTGCACTCCATTATGAAAAAGAATAGCATTCCAACACCATAAATACATTTTTTTTTTAACTTACCAACATGACTGTAGCCCTTTAAGAGCTTTAGAGATGTATCTTACTTTAAGAACTTGTCCAAGAAAAACCTGGGACCCCTTGCACATTACATAATTCATACCACACTTCAAAGAAGAACGTTAAATATCTTGTGACTAAAGTATTGTTTATTTCATAATCTAAACAAACACTGGAATACAGTCTATGTTTTTCTACTTTCCTGCAGACTCTACAATGAGCTTTTTTATATATATAATTAAAACATTCTGCATACACACAGAACATGCATGCTCTCTAACACCAGTAATGACGGTAAGAAGTGTGTCAGAATTTCCACTTTCTTGCTGCTTGTATTAGAAAAAAATATTTTTTATGGTAGTTACGGCAGTGTGGCTAAGAGTATGAAGACTAGAGCACAGTTTTACTCCCTGCACAGAAAATGTTCACCATGAGCATGCTGATGGTGATAAATATTACATATCTATTAAATGAAAAGCTTATTTTTATCCCCTTTCTTGTTTTTCCCTTTTTTTTAATGAAAAAAAAGACTAAGTGGCTACATGTAAATGCAGTGAAGCAAGTATAAGCTTAATTAATCAGAGCTGATTCCGACAGGCACCAGGACGCAGCATGGTCTGGCAAAGTCTAGTTAGCGCCGTCTAAACAAGGCCTCCCAGGGGCTCCCTGTGAGTGAGCTCCCTTGCCAGGCATCTGCTTCCCACTTTCTGAAAGCAGAAATCACTGCGCTTTAGCACATGACCCGTCCGGCACACGAGGCGGATCCCGTGGGAAGGCAGGCCTTCCTGGAAGAGGGGCCTTCCTGGAAAGAAAGAAAAGCTCTGTAGTCCATTAGTGTCTAAGAAAAACCTTGCGAGCAGCTTCCCTTCCCTCATCCCCGGCACCCATCCCTGTGCTTGCTGCATCCTGCGCTGCCCGTCCGTGTGTCCATCGGCAGCAGGGATGGGCCAGCACGGGCCTTACACCACAGAGTGGTCGTTGCTGTGCACACCGGCCAGGATGGTGTGGTTGAGCGAGGATGCCGAGCGGTCAGAGCCCTCAGCGGGGCCATTGGCGCTCTCGCTGCGCTGGCAGCACAGGATTTGCTTGAAGGTGGCGCTCATCTCCTTGTCGCGGTAGGAGTAGATGATAGGGTTCATGGCGGAGTTGAACTCAGCCAGGAGCAGGAAGAACTTCTCGTAGGCCAGGACGTTGCACTGTGGGCAGCAGACATCGAGGAGCAGCAGGACTAACCCCGGTGTCCAGCAGATTATAAAAGCACCTAGGAAGAGAAAGAGCAAACACAACAAGACAAAGCTCACAGATATGGCGACACGTGAAAATACACTGAAAACCACCCAACGGGAAGCACTGAAGTTTTACACTCTTTGCAGAGCATCTTTCCCACACCATTTCTTTACTGACCTGAGGATACAGCTGCCTTTTAAAAATCCATAAATGGTTGTGGGCAGCACATCAAAAGAAAAAGACATTTTCCCCCCGCAAACATTCACAATTTGCAATTTTCCCTGCTTGGCAAATGCATTTGCATTTAAAGTTGGTAATGAGGAACATTTTTCCCTTCAGCTAGGAACGTCTGACTAATCAATCTCTTGATCAGGGAAAACAATTACTTCTCCAGCTAATAACAACAAAGAAAACATTTCTGTTAGTGCTGTGACAGAAGCAACAGCAACAGAGAAAAATGTGATGCAGGCAGCAGTTCTCAAGAAAAAGAAAGTCTGGGTCCTGTTAATCCATTTCAGTTCCATTATGTAATGGAAAGTCCTAAACACACATCCTTCTTGCACTGAAATGTCATCCTTCAACAGATCTATTTCTTTTCTGAGGGCTCTATTCAACAGAAATTCAGAGGCTCCTCGGTTTTCAATAGTGTAAATGCCACAGAGTCTCAGCCTGATTAAATGTTTTCCCCTTTTTCCTATACTTTGCAAAACTTAGAGGGAATAAAACCCAAGAGAAAACTCTGTGTTTAAGGTGGAGATGAAATCAAACGTCATGTCATTAGGACTACTAGGCTAAACATAGATGCTCACTTGTTGAAAGGTTAAAAATGTTTTAAATACAAGCACCACAGAGAAAGCTCTTACACACGGACTGTGGCAGAATGAAGATGGTGCTCCTGAGGTTTTCCAGGCTGACATGCTTGGCTGATGTAGAAATCAAGGTCTTATCATCAGCTGTGAGGCCTAGTGTTGGCAGCAGCAGCCAAGAGCTTACTAGCATTGCCCAGTTAAATACCCTTCAAACAGGCTGTAGTGTCACTGTGGCATTTGTTAAAATATTGGCTCTATTTTTTTTTTCTTGCAGCAAAGCGCTCTGCAAGTTTAGCAGCTTATGACAGTCAATCAGCTCAGTGCGCAGCAGCCAAGAGGATGCCAGCTGCTTCCAGCTTGGGCACTGGCAGCACTATGGACACCTTCCCATTAGGATGCCCAGTTCCCATTGCTGAGGCTGCCACCAAACATGGTGGCACATGTGAACGGCTTTATGAATACTCAGGTGTGCAGAGCTACAGCCCAAGACCAAGTACTCAAGGCTAAAAAGACAGAAGCTCACAAAACCGAAAGGGTTGCAGAGCTCACAAACCACCCTTCCAGAAGCAGACTGTGGCAATAAGCTGCAGCATCCTTGGGAGGAGACTTGGTCTGTAAGGAAGCCAGACCTAGACCACATTCATTGCCCTTTATCCTTGCACTAGAGATGCCGTGGTAGGTTTCCCCAACACAAAATCCAACAGCTTGCTCTCTTTGTCAAGAATGAGCAGACCAGACTCTGCACAGAGTCCAGAAAGGTATCAATAGATGCTTCAAGAACTGTAAGACATCAAAAGTAACTGAGAGAATTAAAAATCAGAACAGCCATCCGCACTTTTCATAGCACCAACCAGGCAACCACAAATACACTCTTCTGAACACCAAAAATGTTCCTAGACTGAGCTTGTTTTCCACTAACTGTGTTGTTGTGCCATTTGATGTATATCACTTAGCTGATGAACAGAGCTTATAAAGGGAAAGAAGCTGAGAGGCAAATTGCCAACTGCGAGTACAAAGCATCGATTTGGCTGAACGACTTGTTTTAGAGGCTGGCAGCAAATTTACAGAATAGGGCTGAAATTCTCCCACGCTGAGGTGCCATCAAACGCGTGAATCCACTTCATAGTTTTTGTCTGCTGCTCTTTCATATTTCAATGGTCCTCGAAAAGAGTACTTGAACTCCAGGCAAAGAACTATAGTCTTTTGTCCCTTCCTTGTACCTGTTCCCACAGAAGTAGAAAATTGCATCTGTTATTTGCAGAACTGCCTACTTTGATTCAGAGGCTGCCCTCCACACTGAATAAATTTGATGAACTGGTTTATGCAGAAACCAAGAGAATCTTTTAAATTCAACTAAATGTCTGCAGAAACTGCGCATTGTGTTCAGCCTCGTAACTACTGAGGCAAGGGGGAACTTTGTTTCAGCTTTGCTGTATATTTTCTTCATTAAAGGCTGCCTCTGGAGAATAGCTTCAGAGACAGGAACACTGCAAGTCATGGGATCTGCAGTCCCATGACAAAAGATGATGTCAGTACCCACACCAGGCCTGTAGCAGAAGAGTTGGATGCGAGAACAATGGAACTGGCAGGAAAGCTCTCCTGGGGTTGTTCAGAGCTGCAATTGAAAGCTTCCAAATTCCAAAGATTTTCTATGTTTTATTAAGTCCTTTATTAAGTCTTTTGCTGAGAAACAAAATAAGTCAAACAAAAAGTTCTGTTCCTGTCATTTTTGGATATGTTGGCAGCAGCAACAACAAGAAGACGGTGAGGCAGAATGGCATTTTTCCATTTTCCCCTTGATCTCTGGTAAGAAGCAACATGCACCCCACTTCACTGAAAACCATTGTCACTTGGAGCTCCCGAGCCCCCAGAGGCACCTCTGTATCTCAAGTAGGTCCAATAAACTATAATATGAACTGTGCTAGACTTGCAATCAGGAAAAAGAGAACCATGGTCCTGCAAACAACCATATGCACTATGCAGCTCATTCCACTTTGAAGGAAAAAATAGTCATCTTCCCACCTGACTTGAGGAGTTGATGGAAGTCATCATGGCCCCTTGCCACTCTGCCAGCTCTTGGAGCAGTGCAAACGATGCTGGTAATAAGGGTGTTAGGAGAAGAAACGCATGCCAACCCATCCAGACCTATAGACCTGTGGAGATAACCCAGGCTTCCCAATTGGGCTATGGAGCCATGAGACCACAGTGACTCTTCCAGATGCCTGTTTATTCCACACAGCAACGGTGGCAGCGTACGAACACACAGCATCCAGGGCTGACCCTTCTGCAAAAGGGCTAATTTCAAGCTTCTGAACAGACGGCTCATTATTACTGGGAAGCAAAGCCATTGAAGCCAGCTCCATTCAGTCTGGTAGTTTTTGTTTTTCTTTAGCCCCTGGGATTTTCCTAGCAAAACTTCCCACCACGCAAATAATGGCTCCTGTGGCTTATTAAGTTAAGTGCTTGCAAATGGTGACACAAACAATGCCTCAGGTTTTCTCATTTGTTATTTAACTTCAGTACCCTGGAAAATGCTGGAAAGCATCACTCACGGTAAGGGCTTGTTTGAATTAGGAACCATGCAAGAAACTCAAAAATGTCAGACTACTGTTACTTCAGATTTAGGAAAGATCATTTGTATTAATGTGGAGTTCTTTCTCTGGAAGGAAAATAAGCCTGAAATTTATTTTTTCTACCTCTAACTTGGAATATTTATCAAGGCAAAATGATACTAAGCTAAAAGTGAAGTTAAATTTTCCCTTTTCTGGAATGTCTTGTGCATTGATTTTGCCAAGGATCAAGATCTAAAAATATCACATCGAATAAAACAATAAAAATCTAAAAGCTACTTGTTGCCATGTACCGAAAAGCCTTAAGAATACACCAAATTCTTCATGTATTTTCTGCTTAGGAACTGTAAAGAGCAGCTCAAAGTACTGCATAAGCAGCTTCCAGGCACATCTGTTAACATTTTACAAATTCACCAAAACTCATGTTGCAATGAATATACAGAAAAAAATTTATTGCATTTAAGGAATCAGATCTCATCTTCGAAATGGATGTGTTGTCACCGTTCACTAGAACTTGGAAAGCTCAATTATGCATGAATAAAGTTACAGATCCTTGGATAAAGTTACCTATCCTTGGAAGGGGGATGAGCAGACAGCACCCGGAGGGTAACACCTCAGATCACAGCAGTCCTTAGAGGTGCTGGCACCAGGAGAAACAACAGGCTGGCATCTGCACCATGAGGAACATGCCTGGGATGCATGGCCAAGGTTTGTCCCATGGGCCTGGGAGGAGTAGGCCTGGCAAGAATGAATGCCCATCAGACCAACAGCTAGCTGTGAAACAGGAAAGCTCTGGGGATCTGGATATGTCACTGCATTGAAGAGAAGCACATTTTACAGCAGGAAATCTGAGTAACAATGAAGTAGTCATGGTATTGATTTCACATATTCTGGAAGCTGCTGGGTGATACCCCTCACTCAGGGCCAAAGTTCTAGCTCTTTATGAATAATCTGTCCTGTTACTAAGCGGCAAAAGCCCATGGAGGCCTTTCCAATGACCACAGCATAATTAGTTCCTGCCTGTCAAGAACTCCTGTCAGATTAATCAGTCTGGGCTGTATTTCCCAGCCCGGAGACTCCTCAGTGTGTAGCCTGAGTGGCCTCAGAAAGCTCTGATTGCAAGAGAGTAAAAACTCGAATGGGCAGTAGATGCATGAAACCAAGCATGATAAATCACAGAAAAATGAGTGACTTCAGAAACAAAAGAGAAAACAACTCCTAAAAAACAGCAGCGGAAAAGAAACAAGCTGCATGAGAATAAACACTGACAAACTAGTCACTCATTATGAGCTCTTCGGGTCTCTCAGGAATGTTTGTAAAATCAACAAGACAAACTACAGACGGCACAAAAAGATAAAGTAGGAGAAAAGCATATGGAGAAAGAGTTTCCTAAAACACAACAATGCTAATTTAAGACTTTATTTGAATGTCAGGTCACCTCTGTGCTATTGCAGCTGAACAATCCTTCTAGTTTGGTTTATCATCAGGAACTAACTGTGCAGATGACTTTTTTTCCTACAAGTGCAGATTGTCTGAGGTTGACCTGCACTTATACAAACTTTACAAGAGCCAAAGCAAGAAAGACTCCCTTTTCTAAGAAGCAGGCATAAGTGGAGGATCTGACATGCTTAGTAGAAAAAAAGGTGGTGGGGGGGGAGAAACATTTTCAGTTTGTGTTATGGAGCTTTGTTTTACTTTCTGAAAAGCCAAAAAGGCAGACACTACACAGATCCAAAACAATGCTGGATAAGTGAATTTCAAACATTTGTCAATCTATGTGCACAGCAAGAGCATTTGGTCCAATTTTCTTCACAGGCTGAGGATTAGATCTTTTTATTGCTGCTACAGAGCAGCCTTGTTTTAGCTGGAAAACAGTCAATGGCGATATATTTTCACATGGACACTCTGAGGAGGAGAACATTAGGGGTTCACACACAGCGTCCTTGCTGGAGGGATGCTGGCACCTTGCTGTGCTTGGGGACTGCTGTGGCCTGCCCTCGTGGTGGCTTTGCCCTGCCCAGCCAGGGAGGCACCGTGAGGCTCGCTGGCCACCCCTCCAAACTCTGGCAGCTCTGCATGCACCGCTGGCCCTTGGAAGCCCCCTGGGGCTCTGGGGTCGCTGCATGGCCCTTGTTCTGGGCAACGACGGAGTCAGGGACACAGCATAGCAGCCTCCAGCTTCCTCCAATGTGATCTTGCCCACACGCCAAGGATCTGCATGGGGTCAGTTCTTACTTACCAGACGGAACAGCTACTCTTAAAAATGCACAGATTAGGAAATGAAGTATTTCCTAAGTAGCACTTTATTTTTTCTTTTTTACTTCTTTTCGCCTTGGACAGTGTAAGTTACATTTATTCAATGAGCATTTATTTTCCTCCCAGCTCACAATGGCAAAATAAAAGCGCTACTGATCCTGCCAAGTCACACACCACTGTTACTTGACTATTTCTAGCTCGCCAAGCTCCCATGCTTTCCTGCCTGTTCCTTACAGCCTGCTGAACCCCACAATATACTGGGAGAGGAGTACCAAGTGTTCTCACAAATGAAAAGAAAAAGTAAATTTCCACTAGAAAATCACAAGGCAAAGCTAGAAGGAGTAAAGAGGAGAGCAATGTATTTGGAGCAGTGGAGGGAGGGTGAGGGAAGCCATTTCAAGGCTCTTCCAAGATGCGATTCTTGTGAACACATCTATCTCCTGGACCTTTGCCATATATTGTCTTTTTGTCCCTCTCTTCCATCTGACTTGGATTCTCATGCTAACTTTACCATTTCAGCAAACCCTCCCCACAAGGGTTCTGAAGGTGCTGGTGGAAGCGCTTGCCAAGCAGCTCTCCATCATCTATCAGCAGTCCTGGTCAACAGGGAAGGTCCTGGAAGACTGGAGACTTGCCAGTGTGATGCCCATCTACAAGAAGGGTCGGATGGAGGATCCAGGGAACTACAGGCCTGTCACCCTGACCTCAATATCAGGGAAAGTTATGGAGCAGATCGTCTTCAGGGCGATCACACAACATGTGTGAAACCAGGGGATCAGGCCCAGCCAACATGGGCTCATGAAAGGTTGTGGACATGTCTCCTCAGATTTCAGTAAGACCTTTGACCCAGTCTCCCACTGTCTTCTCCTGGAGAAGCTGGCAGCTCGTGGCTTAGACAGGTGGCCTCTTCTCTGGCTGAAGAACTGGCTGGATGGCTGGGCCCAGAGAGTGGTGGTGAATGGAGTTAAATTCAGCTGGTGACCGGTCACAAGCAGTGTTCCCCAGGAATCAGTTTTGGGGCTGGTCCTTTTTAATACCTTTATTGACTATCTAGATGAGAACATTGACGGCACCCTCCTCAAGTTTGCAGACGACACCAACCTGGGATGAAGAACTGATCTGCTTGAGAGTAGGAAGACTCTACAGAGGGATCTGAACAGGCTGGATTGATGGCCTGAGACCAACTGTTTGACACTCAACAGGGCCAAGTGGCGGGTCCTGCACTTCAGTCACAACAACCCCATGCAGCGCTACAGGCTTGGGAGCAGAGCGGCTGAAGAGCTGCATGGCAGAAAAGGATCTGGGGGTGCTGGTCAACAGCTGGCTGAACATGAGCCAGTAGCGGCCCAGGTGGCCAGGAAGGGCAGCAGCTCCTTGGCTGGTATCAGCAACAGTGCAGGGAGCGGGATCAGGTAAGTGACCATACCCCTGTACTCAGCACTGAGGAGGCTGCGCATTGAACACTGTGTTCAGTTTTGGGCCCCTCACTACAAGAAAAATATTGAGGCACTGGAGCGTGTCACCAAGAGGTGAGGAGAAAAAATTTAGTTTATCTTTGCTATTTTCTTGACATTACAGATATATTGCAAGGCAAACTGCAACCATGGTAGAAAAGATGCACTCCGGGTGAAATGTAAAGACATTTTCCCTGCCTTCTATTAGACAGAAGAAGACTGGAGAGGCTTGCAGTATGCCAAAGCAGTAACAAAAGGGGGAGCATCCATTTGCTCAACCTTTAAATAGGAATTGTTGCTTTAGACTCAAATTTCTTCTCTTGGCTGTTACATGTTTTTTTTTCCTTTTGCCAACCTCTCCTTCCCCACCTGTTGTCTTCTCCAAACCCCCTCTCAATCTCAGCATGGCCCTTTCAGCAGGCAGTTAAATGGCCTATTCCACATGGACATGGAGAATTGCTACCAGGCCAGGAAAAGGCATTTTGCAGCAGACTATATGTGACTTTTGCAGACTAGATGAACTGACCAAAGCAGGCTCCATTTGGTTTTGGTTGAGAGACAAAGTGAAAAGAGAGTGGTGCTAAAATCCACAAAGAAAGCAGCAAAATGGCAGAAAATATACACTGCTTCATTAAAACTAGCTGCAGGCAAGCGATAAACTGCCAGCTACACATCTCTCATCATGGTGGAGGTGCATAGAAAACTGCTCCTCTGATGAGGTACCTGAGATGCACTGCTCGCTTAAAAAAAAAAAAAAGGAAGAAAAAAGAAAAGAAAAGAAAAGAAAAGAAAAGAAAAGAAAAGAAAAGAAAAGAAAAGAAAAGAAAAGAAAAGAAAAGAAAAGAAAGGAAAAGAAAAAGAAAAGAAAAAGGCTCCAAGAAACAGAGAGCTCTAGTTCTGTTTAACAAAACCATGACCAAAAAGGGTTAGTGAAATGCCTGGCTTTTTCCACATCCCACTACAATCACATCCTCAGCTGGGAAAGCCACCTGCTATGCTGGTGGAGGAATAAGCTCATCAGCTGCAAGACAACTGCATTTCTTCATACCCTAGCCATCTGTAAGCTGCATCAATGAGCCTCCTTATAGCACTGCATACTGTCTTGTGCATAGCACGAATGGAGATAAGCACCACATGAAATAGGGCTTATTTATAGCTAAGTATTGTTTTCCCCTGAGATGGTATTAGGGAATGCAATCTAAAATGATGCTAGATTTTTATATATGTAAAGAAACACTGGACACAGTTTATTATTCTCTAAGCATACAGAGTTTAGGAGTAATTCTTCTAATTCCAGTCTGACATTGTTATTCCCAATTTTTCCACAAATTGCTACAACATATCTCACAGTTCTTAATGAACGAAAACACAGTTGTTGCTCTGTTATTATAGTCTTTTCTGGAAAAAGTTAGTTTTAGGTCAGGTTGTCTTTCACGCATGTAATTTTTAATGCAAAAATATGAAATGTGGCTATCATAAATCGTCCTGTTTTAATAAAAATCAAATAAGCCAAAATACCCAAATTCTGTAAAACTTCAGCAACTGGATGGGTACACTTGACTCTTCATCTAGTGACTCCAAAAGGTTTGGGAGAATGACACTGAAAGGCTGTCCTTGAAAAACACCTCAGGCTGCAGACAGAGCACTATGGGGACATGCCAGAGAGGACAGTCTTGTTATGAAGAGTGAGTGTAAAGAAGCTTTATCCGGCTTTATCACTGCTACCAAAAACCCTCCAAGGTGCCTTTATTTAAGGGGGAAATTCCCTCAGATGAATTCTGAACATGAGGGGGATTTGCAGCACTTAACGTGCAGTACGCTCTATACGAGGAGCCTTCCGGTATGAACCTGAAGTTCACTACAGCATCCTTGCCCCATTCATGGAGAACGTTTTCTAGTCTCCCAAATAAGTCAGAATGTGTAGATTATTTTAAAAAGTTCTGGACTCTCCACTGGCAGGGAGCAGAGCACCAACAGCATTTCTAAGCATCTGAATTTCACCCAGAAGTTGTTAGGTTTGCCAGGTTCTTCAACCTGCTTTGAGAGGGCAAGCAGAGGGAGTTTCTGCATCGATCACCAATTTCCTCCACAGCTAGATGCAAACCTGTAGTACAATCTCTTCCCGAATTCTCCTTCAGGATTTTGAGTTGTTGATTTTGGTCAGACTATATACATAATAACGGCTGCATCATATATAAGCATATAAAAAATTTCTAACTCGACAGTCATATCCAGGAGAAATACCATGTGTTTCTGCTTCAAACATCTGTCTTTATCTTTGAGCTCCTGCACACAGTGTTTATTCAGAGTTTAAGGCATTTTTATCTATATCAAGAAATCATCTGTGAGGAACCTGCCTGCTTCTCTCATGAAAGATTAATGCAGTTTAAAACATGCTATGGACTTAACAAGAAAACTTCCTTGAGGTTCTGCCTTTGTTCTAGGTAGGCTGGGAGGAGCATCCCGGGCCTCTCAAGAGTGAAGTTTAAACATGTATCAAGTTCACTTCAGTCTGGATATTAATATTCAGTGTTTCACCTACAATTATTCATCCCCTTTATCATCAGCAGCAGCTTCATCTTCTTCCTTTACAGGCAAAACAAAAGCCTTTATATTTTCCTTCAGGACTTGGAGCTTCTGAAGTTTGAAACTGCAATCGCCACAAAAACCTTGCAAATGCTGGAAAATAAGCAAATCAAGCTCAAAAGAAAATACCAAGGAAGTAGAAACAAGTCATCAGAACTTCATGGGTATATGTTAAAGTCTAGTCTATGTTAATACTTGCTTTGTGTAATGCTCTGCCTGTGTTTAGCAGTTCTGTGAAACAAGCTTGCTGGTCTCTAGCCATCTGATCCAGCCACCATCAAATATTTCTTTGATTGACATCTCTAAAAGAGAAATCAAGCAAATGAAGTACTTCGGGATTTCTTTTCAACTGAACAGTGCAAACCAATGTTGTCTATCTGCCTCTATCTCATTTAATGTATAACTTTTTATTTTCATTATTTAAAGAACAACCTGTAAGGATGGCATGTGAAATCTGCTACTTTCATTAAAAGTAAACTAAAAGTTTAAACCTAAGCCACTTTATCCATATCCATTTAAAATTCTTAAATCAAAAGGTTGTTAAGAATAATGGAATTCATCACTGATCTAATGACTTCTGGAAGAGAGAGACAGTGCTTTTTTCCCCTCCCTTCAGAAGAAGAAAGCAAGCCATTTATTTGTAAAAAGCATTTTGGACAAAAACAGGAAGTCATTAAGTGTCAATGGTCAGGATTCCAACTGATTTCTAAATTTATAAACATATGTGAGACTAATCTCTGAAAAAAGGTCTGGCGGTTGCCAAAAAAAATTGAACATTTACTGCTGTGTAAAGACAAACAGCCAGCCCTGTGGCACTTCACTCCTGCCAAAAACCTGACACCGGGAGGATATTTCGGTGTCTGACACCGGGAGGATATTTCGGTGTCTTCAGTTTTCAGAGGTTCTTCACCTTTTGCATATGGACCCAAATGCTTGCATGGTCTCAAATTAATAGTGACACCTTGGCTGGAACAGGAGTATAGAAATCTTTAAGTGTGTGGAGTACCCTTCAAATATGTCATTGGTCTTTGTATGCAGGCATCAGGAGAGGCTTCAGAAGTTGTACTGCTGTGGTGAACTGTTTCAGTGTGCATGCACAGTGCCATAGTGATGAGCTAACCAGGGCTCTCTCGGGTAGCCAAGCAAACATGTCTAAGCAAACGTGAAGGCTCACCACAAGAGGTCATCTCAGGCACGGATGGGACAGCTGGCATGCTCCATGCAGGGCTCACAAACTACACTCTGTTTCTGTCTGCGTCTGCAAGGTATATTTAACATGCTTTGGACCTGGGTGTTTCAGCCCTTCTGGAGTACCTGCAGTTCCTCATCACAGAAAAATCTTTCATGTTGATGTTGAAATAAAATCTATGTTCTCAGCTTCTCCTTTGGAAATCCAAAAACCTCTTGCATATTCTGGTACTTTCCCAGAGATGGTCACAATGTCATTTTTAAACAATGCTGTTTGTTAGCATTTAGCATACGAACATCTTTGTAGAAGAGATTGTTTAACTGTATTTTCTTTTGTTGTTAAGGATATTAAGCGTTGCTGGTATTATGTCTGGAGAAGCTCCAGTTGCAACACAAGTTTCCAAATGAAGCATGGAGGGATGCAATTTAATATGTAAGGACCTGCCCTGATTCTTTCATAAGATGAAACCAACAATATTAAAAGAAATAACTATTAGACACTATCTGCTTCCTTAACAGGAATAAAATTTGTTTCTCTTACGCTTGTTCCAGGCTGTGAATAGGAGTAAGTGCTAAGATAGACAGAGATATTTTAAATGACTGCATTATAGACACGCTCTAGCTCAAATGCAAGAAACTCAACCTGTGTTTGCTTTCTTTTATACAGCTACAGTGGAATTTTATCTTATTACAGATAGCTAGTTAAGGTATGGTAGTTAAGGGATCTATAGGCAATTGCATTAAGCCCAGTTACACTAAACACAATTTTCTGAATCTGAATGCACGATGACATCTGTACTCCTCTGGAAAAAGACAGAACATAAGCTTCAGGGTGAAATGGATAATAAGAACAAAGCTTTCTTGGATAAGGGGATATCACTCTGGAATAAATCTTCCTGGAAAGCAGCTGGCCTTTTGGATACCTTATCATAGCTTCCTTCTCAAAAAGACCTTCTATCCTGGATCTGAATGTTAACAAACAGGCAGGAACCCTTAAAGCACAAGCCAGCAGATTTGAATACAATGCAGCCGAGCAACTGCAACATAATCAGTCACCTGCAAATCCACTACACAAGCAGTTCTCATACTGCAGAGTGGGGAGTGTCAAGGCTGTAAGGACATCGCTCTCACTATCAGGTTATCACCAAAGATGCCTACGCATTGCAGTGATGAAACAAGAGGGAGGATAAAGTTTTATGATAGTAAATAGACATGACTTTGCATTTCATGGCAGACTCAGTGAGAGAATGACTATGAAAGTTTTGCTTTTGTAAGTACATTCAGCTTATCAGGAAGGTAAGTTCCAGAGTTCAGCGCACACAGTTCAAAATGCATTCATTTAAAATTGCCTAGATAAGACTGATAACAAGGGCAGAAAATGCAGCTCTTGGCCTATACTTCCACACTGAAGATAAGGTATGATTTACCACGATGCAACAAGCTCTTAGCTCTAACAGATTCCCATTATACTGTAGCTAAGTTCTTAGGCATCAGGGAGAATTAAAGATTAATCTTTCCCAAACTTCACCAATCTCTGGATTCATTAAAAATATTACCATGGAAGAAAAAGTACTAGAACAGTGCAGTGGTAAACTTCCTGAAACAAAATGTCACATTCTTTTATCGTACAGTAGGTACTTTCTCCCCTGTAACAAGGGTGTTTACTGTCTGACAGCATATAATTTTACTGTGGTATCAACAGTATTTCCCATACTCACAATGGGAAATGCAGTAAATTAGTTTGGAAATGTTTCATGGCTAGTGGTAAACATCTGAATTCCAGTGGCAGCTCTCTTGTAATTGTCTTTGTGTATGGCATCACAGAATCTATATAAAATTGAAGTCTTGAGGCAAACACAGAAGATAGTGTTGATAACATTTAGCCTTCATTTCAAACCATAGCTTTAAGAATCACTTTGCCAAACCATGCATTACACTGAAAACAAACTGCATCTGCAAGTCCTTTCTCCCATCAGTACTTAGCTTTTGAAAATCCTGGGAGGACAGCTATTTGGGGGAGTATGTTTTGAGTAGCTTTTATATGATTGGATCAACTCCATTAGGCAAAAATCAAAGTAAGGAGAAAGTTAAGAATGCATTAGATACCCCCTGTCACCATCAGTGAAGGAACTCCAGCTTATCCACGTAAAGTGCTTTTGGGTTAAGTGCAAGATGAACCCACTACATATAACTTTCTCCACATTCATGCATATATCAGAGATATGAGTTTGACTCAACATACTGAACTGGCTCTTATGTTCCAGTTACTTTTTGTGAACAGTGTCCTACCTTTGGTGGTATATTCTCCTGTTCTAAATTTAACCCCAATAAGGAAAGTACGGCACCTAAAAGTGTCCAGGAATAGCTCCCTGTCTTTCAGCTCTGTGTTAACACCACATTCTGCGTCACTGTGGCTTAAAGACTTCTATATAAATAGCCTTTAAAACCACAGACACACACAAAAAAGAGTACTATCATACTATTTTGAAGGTTGCTCAATCTTCATGTTTCTGAGGATGTAACTCCTTCAATCTCTGGCTCATTGTTTGCTGTAGTTTCCTCTCAAACACTGTAGATTCTGGATATGATAAAAATGGATTTTAAAAGTGCTAGGTTTTCTTTTTCGGGATATTCACCCAAATTGTATTGCCCCAGGATAAAGACTATAAACAGCAAAAACAGGTTAATTTCCAGCCACCTTCATCTTTTTCAGGCATGTTCATAAGAAATGTCAGAAAAGGTCCTTTAATTCTAGCCCCTATCTACAGGGCAAGGAAAGAAGAAGTATTAATGTTGCAGCTTTCTCTGTGGCACGCCTCGACTATAGCACAGATTTGTTCCGAGTTTTCTGCTGCTAGAGATAGAAAGCTGCCTCTGTTTCCAGTGAACTCTTGGCCTCTCTAATGAGATTGCCAAAGTTGACAGTAATTTTTTTTTTTTCCACTGTCACCTGTCTTCAGAGTAAGGACACATTTCTCACAGCAGCTCAAAACCTCTGAGAAGGCAAACTGCAATGACAGCCAAGTTCATGGCTGTGTTCATACATGCACCTCTCAGACATATTAACAGATCCAACTGGGAGAGCATTTCTTCTGCATTGTGAAAATTTCAAAATTCTTTCTAACACTCTCTGCTTGCCAGAGATTATAGTCCTCAAGTAATAAGATTTAAATGAGCTTGAGCATAAAATCTTGAGCAGTTAAACCATCTATAAGTTTTCAAAACAAAAGACATTTTAAGGGGTTCTTTGAGATGTGGGCAGGTGATAATTCACATCACCATTAAGCAAGGTAGCTAGTGCTTTACTTTTCAAATAACCACTAAAAATTGAATTCAATCATATGCTGCAGATGTGCTAGGTACAGGCCACCAAAGGATGCCAAAGGCGTAAGATACCTGTGAAACATATATTATGCATTTGGAAGGCCTGAGACTGCATGTAGTGGATAACAAAAGCGTGGCATACAAAAAAATGCAAAATTTATTCTGCATGCTTGGATGTCCCTTTAGATCCTTCTAATCTTCTCCTACTGACTGCGTGCCTTGCCCCCAGCCACATCTGCCTGGTGTGCTCTTCTGACAATTAAGTGAGACCAAATGCTAGCCACAGAATTCAGATATTGGCTCAAAGAGAGGTGAGAATAATAAATAGAGAGAAACCTGTTGAAGAATGGGTCAAGAAGCTGCAGAAATTAACAGCCATAACAAGTATGACTCATTGAAAACTCCCTCCCATACCAAACCAAAAGGCTCTTCTACATTCTCTCCAAAGCAAAACGCGAAAAGCTTCTGCAAGGTTAACAGTCCTCCAAAGAAGGTCTCAGTATGTGTAGGCCATCTAACAAATCACACCTTTCCACAACAGAGGGCTGCAATCATGAATGTGTGTTGCAAAAGGGAAAGCCTAACTAACAGAGAAGAGCAGTCAGTCCCTGACGGACCAAGACTGCTACTAAGCCATAAATGCAATTTCCAGATGGATTATGTTTGGCAGTTGTACCTGTCTGCTGCTATCGAAGCATTTTCTTGCAATTAGGTTGAGGAGAAATAAAGTATAATGGTTGGAAAAGTGCCATTGACATACAGCCATGAGGAAGATAAAATACACTTCCTTAAACTCCTGCAGCAACATTCTGTATTGCTTTATGTTAAAACATCCTAGCAGCAGGCAGAAAGGCTCTGCTCACCAGCATTGCTAAACAGTAACAGCATCTGTCTAGAAGATGGGACTTAGGGACACAGAAATCACATTTTATTGCAGTAGCAGCTAACTAGAGCACCTATGCAGTATGCTCCTCCTCTGCTACACCCTGAGAACAACCCCTGCAGGTTCCTTCAGATGTTTAACTTAGCATGCGGTCACAGGACAATATTTTAAGTTACATTATTTTGGAATAGACCCACTGGTGCACAAACCTGCAAAATCTCTGCAGCTGTTTTCTGAGAGGGTATTTATGTGTTTCCATCTAAAAGAAGATGGAAAATACATTAAGCTGTCATATATTCAAGGTAACAGGATCTCTCCTCAGGAATTTCTAAAAAGAGCAATTAGTACTTTATAAGTAAATTGCTTGCAAAATCCTTCTATTCAATAATGTAATTGCTTCCAAGAAGTACTGATGCTACTCTAAATAAGACACACAGTCTTCTATTCTACTTCAGGTAGGAATCCCAAACCCTAAGCATTACTCAAGACATTAAGGGAAGCCATACGCAATTGATCTGATTTTCTTTTAAAATGCTTTGCAATGAAAGAAATCTTGTGGTAATGCAAGCCTCTGCGTAGCAAACTTCAAGATGAATGTAGTGAGGAAAAGAGGCCATTTCAGAACTGTAGGAGAAGTCCATGCCTGCAGCTGCTTTTCTTTAAAACGCAGGCCTTGTGGCCTGGAGATTGATCACAGCTGTGTCTCAAATATTAGACTCCCAAACCAAACAGCACAACAAGCTCTGCTGGATTCTTACTTGTTGCTCTGTAAACTATCTGGTCAAGAGAATAACAAGATTTTCTGTGTGAGTTACCTTCTCAGAGATGCAAGAAAGGAGGGACTCAGCTGCTTGTTCCTCCTCCAATATTAATCAGCATTCTTTTGTTTTTTTCTGGTAACCTAGCTACATCACAAGTGTTTTTACTAATGTAGGAGCGCTCACTCTGCTTCAAAGATGTCTGAACCCCAGTACTGTATCTGTGCTACACTAGTGCTCACTTTACCTGCATATGAACAGGGGGTTGGGAACATGGTAATAACCAGAGAGGTTTTTAGGACTGACCTACTGCTTGTTTGAAGATGAACAATCTTTTCTGCTTTTCCAAGCACCTACTTTCCTAAAAACACTAATTGCTTGTGCTCTTTACCACTGGCTAGGTATACTCCTCAAGGGACATCACAGAGGGTGCCTGCAAGACTGTTGATCTTCAGCTCTTATGTTTCTAAAGGTGAAATGTTGGCATATGAAATAAGGCTGAGCTTAGGCTAGAGGTGCATAGGAGATAACACAGTCTGCGCAGCACAAAGTCTTCATTTCCCGCCACTTTAATAGGCATTTGACCAATATTAACTATGAAGCAGGATGAGAGCTTTGCACAGCCCTCAGCATTTGGAAGCCAGCTGAGAAAGTTGTGCCAATAACTTCCGTGCTTCAGTTCATGAAACAACTCTTCTGGTTGTGACTTTGCTGCCCCTTGTAAAGGAGGTAGCCACCTGTCCCTGTATTTTACTGGTGCAGTTTACATACATAGCTTGCTCTTCTGCTTCCCAACATGGGAACAACAAGGTGGGAAAACCCACCACAGTGACTGTGCTGCAAGGGCATGCAGCCCTGGAGAGGGAAGGATGGAGATAGGGGCAGTGGTGGGAGCACCACTGGATTTCCTTCTCCTCCAAACCTTCCCAGAAACTCTGAGTTTGACCACAGCTGCTCTGTCCCCAGCAGCTCATAAACAAGATCACAAAATCTTTCTTTCTTTTTTCTGCCAAATTGGCCAAGGAAGGACCCTGGAGATTAAAGCCTGTTACAATCGCCCAAGAACTGGTGGTCAGTGCTCTGCACTTTACAACATCTGCCTATAAATGAAACTTACTGGGAAAAAAAAGAAGTAAAAAATAAGGCTACCTAATTGAGCTAGCTTGGATGCTTCTCAACTTCTCTTTATTCTGCATCGCAGATAGTACCTATATGCATCAGAGTCACTTTGGGTAAGAGTTCAAGATTAATGTTAGAGAATATAGAGCACAGCTCTCCAGCTTCAGCCACAGCTATCAGACTGCTGCTAGCAGCATGTCTGAGTTCAATATTGCTATGACCCAAGCATTTTGAGCAGAAAACTCTGTAGTTTGGGGTGGAAGCACTAAGGTTCAGGCAAGAACAAACACACTGCAAAACAAGAAAATGAGTTTGTCAGTAGCATGTAGTATGCACTAACAGCATGCTTTGAGATGAGCTGCAAGATGATCACGTAGGCAGAGGTGGCTGTATTAATATCTGAAAGAGCTCTGCGTATCAACACGCTGGACACGTTAGGTGTTTACAGATGCAATTTAAACTTAAGTATTTTTCCCAGGAAAGTTTTGTGGAAGAATAAAATACATTTAAGAAAAAGAGTTATTTACAACAGAAAAGGCCCACTGGTGACCTCTTACCTCTCTAACCTTCTCCCTAGCTGTACTTTCTGAATTTGTGATAAGTATTACTATGAAAAGTTATCCCATGAAGCCAGAATCACAACAAGAGTATGAACTATTTCCTTCCTGTGCTGAGTAATCAGAAGTACAAACTTGCTGACAAAACCATTCCTTGCTACAATTTTTAGATAATTCTTCTAGGAACATTTAGATTTCAAGGATCAGCAACATGCTAACTGGGGAGAAGGGAAGGAGCTTAAATTAAGGAATTTTATATTGATGGTAATGTCTCTGTGGTTTATTCAGCATAGTCTTTCTTCTCAAAAAGTGTGCTATTATTATCACAGAGCTAGGAATATTTAATGACTCTGTTGCATGGCATTCATGTTGCTCGGCCTAAAGCACATCCAAATGGCTTCTTTTTTCATTCTGAGGAGTGGTGAAAGCAAAAATATCCAAGCCCTTCCATACTAAGAGAAGTGCTGATACCTTCTGGGCACTGCAATGAAAGTGGGTTTTGCTGGAAGAAAATGTGCCCTGAAGCAGCCAGAGTAGTAGAGAGAAATGACCACACAGGACTCAGCAGTCCTGCAGGCCTTGGGGAGAGCTCACAGAGAGCCACCCCACTGTAACTTCTGCTGGCATCACAGAGATAGATCCTTTTGATCCAAAAACTCTTGTCCATTGCAAGCACAGCCACATCACAACCTAAACCTGCTACCTCAGCAACTTATTCTGGCTCACAGGTACAAGCAGAATTTGAGGACTTGTTTTCACAATAAAGACCCCAGTCTACACAGAGAAAGCAGTGCATATGACAACACATAAACTAGCACTAAAAGTGTTTTTCCAAGTATTTGTAGTAGTTCTGAAACAATGCAAAACTGGAGGCAGTTCCTGTTAATAAACTACATGCAGACCAAGGACACAGTTATCCTCAGCTCTTGAGAATTATGAACTCTAAGCCAGTCCTGGAGCAGAGCTGATTTTGCCACAAATACGGTAACTGTGCAACGCTGCTTAAAATAATTAGGGATTTCCTGGAATAACCTCACCCAAAGAATGCAAACTTCAGTACTCGTACAAACACACTTTAATCTCTAATGATGAAAGCGATCTACAACAAACCTTCTGTCCTAAATTTGAGAACAAATCATATACGGAGCAAGTTACCAAGTAACTAAATATTTTCAGATGTTTCTGTTACACGTCTCTCATACTTCTACAGGAAGTTACTGAAAGTAGTTTAGAAGCTCTAACAGCTCTTCAAAATGTTGGCAATGTGCCTGTCTTTTCCAGGCACCTTTTTTTTTTTTACTATTATTATTATTTCTGGAGCATTAAAGATAGAGGTGTTTAAACAATGAAAAAATGCATGTAGACCCCCTCTTTTTTTTTTGGCAAAAGTAGTTAATCCATGTCACAGAAGTGGAGGAGATGGCTTCAAGATGTAGCGATATCCATCTTTTGCTACACAGATATACAAAGCACAGGCAGAGCTCCACTGCACCACTCTGCTGCAAATATCTGCCTGCACAACTGCACATGGTCAGATTTACAGACAAGTATTAGAGGACCCTAACGCTTATGATGTACACTGTACTAAGACTACTTTTTTGGCAGTAAAAAACTAACTCTTTAAAACAGTACCAGAAGCCTTCTGCTTGTACCTGCACTTCTTTATGTTGGTGTTGTCATTTGTCTTTTTCGAAAATCCAAAGGGATACCCCTTAAAATGCTACATCCAGCAGAAATTTATCTTTGTTTTTCAAGGCAACAGCACCAAAAAGACGCAGTGGACTTAGACTTCAAATAAAAAAACCCAGATGTCAAAGGTTTGCTATAAAAACTTCCAACTGCACTATATCGTATTTTAGGCAATATAGTATTTTAGGAAGTCCTTTTTGTTACCTGAGTATCATCATTCACTTGTGTAGCATGCAATGAAGAGATCCCATGGATGACACCTTCCAAGATAATCTCTGCTGAATCAAGGATACTTTTTGATAAACAGGACAGAGCTTATGGATGTGGTAAACTACTCTTAAGACTTCTAAAAGAAAAGTTAAGTGAGTATGAGGAAAAAAGCCTGTTAATGTATTATGCCTGAAGTTTCAATATAATGTATATAACGGGTGACGTTTTATTTCACCTCTTTTTTTTTTTTTTAAGATAAAGGCCAGGTTTTAACATCTGGTCCATGGACCTGCTGAGATTTCACTCACACACATGGTGAAATTCTGGTGTTAACAAAGGAAAATCCAAGACTCGTCTTTCAACCAGTTCTGGAATCAGTTCCTTCCATAGCTTTAATATAGAGAATTAGCAATTTGAGGCACACTGTCATACACTCTGTGACCTCAAAAACTGGCTGGACTCAGGTTGAGCATTGCTCCCAAAGGGCAATACTTTAAAAGGTAGCATTCCTTTCTGGAGCAAGTCTTGACTGGTCCTTGTCTTTGTGTAATTTACTTCTTCATTTTTCAGTGTCCTCCTTTCAGTGTCATGAGATCCTTGGTTTAGGAACTGGGAAGACACGATAACAGGAGGGAGTGTTCAGAAAAATCTATTTGGCGTTAGGCTTTGCAGAGCAGTGAAGAAGGTTGATGGTCCTCCTAGAACAAGCATGAACTGAGAGAGCCTGGAGGACTCAGAGAGAAAGAACATCTGGGCTATGAGTTTACCAAGGCAAGGAGCCTGAACAAAGAGCTAATATCATCAGCCACAGTAATGAAATCAGTGCTGACAAATGGTGGAGCTCAGCAAGGCTAATTAGCTTTATTTAATCCCACTGGCATGGCACACACAAGCACCCCCAGGCCTGGCTCATGCTTGACCCTTTGTACCTGCCATGCCAGCTCCTTGCCAACTTGCAAGACCACCAGAGATGTTTTTAAACACTATTCATGACGATCAGCACACTGGGAATGCATTCTTAATTAAACAAGTTTTTTTTTTTTTTTCTGAAATGGGAGGCCCAAAGGAACCACGATCCAAAAAACGCTGGCACCTGGCACGAATTATGGGAACTTCTTAAGTAGACTGTAATGCAACAAATCACATAAATCAATAGGGAAAAACAGAAATACTAAAATAGGCAAAACCAAACCCCTTAGATTTGTGAGTATATTCACCAGTGAAAGAACTATAAGTGGCATGTAATAATTTCTGTGAAAGACTACAAATACCAACAGACCACTAGCAAAAGTATCTGAGTACACATGTTCACAACAAATGTTTACCTGCCGAGACTCACAGGCAAAGATATTCAGTATTCCTCCCAAATAGCTAGTTCACTTCTACAGACGGAGAGAAAAATCAGGAGGACTCATCGATGAAAATTTAAGACGACTAATTCTAACCCTTCCAGGTGAAAGTCACATTTTCAAAAGTAATGGGTGAACTGAACTGTGTAATAGCCCTCAAAGAGTCTTAGGCGTTCAAAAATTCTTTTGAAAGTGATCGTCTTGCAAATAGACTGTAGGTTACAAAACTAGTGATTTCAGCAAAAAATGAAAAAAAAATCAAAAAATTTCAAGCATTGAAACAATTTAGCAAAAACATATTGGATTACAAGTTCCCTTTCAATAAGCATACTTGCTTGTAAAATCAAAATCCACATCCATAAAAGAAACTAACAGGCTAAATCCTGAATGTATATTTTTGATAACTATCAGTTCAGTTTGATCTGCTCTTATTGTTTAAATGAATCTGTATCTAATGCACACTGGATAAAACAAAGAACTGGATGCCGCTGGCGATTAATACTTCCTCTATTTCACAATCTGGTTCCAGAATCTGGAGGAAAAAGCATCCTGCTCATCTTCCAGGATTAAAGCACTATATGCTGCACATTTTTGCCTGTAACAAAGGTGTGCAGTGAGGCAGCCACATTTGATTTCATGGAGGGAGTACTGGAAACATTTTCATTGCTACTCCACGTGCTCAGCTCCAGCTCAAAGCCACCAGAGATGGGACCCACCAACATTGCAGAGCAGCTGGCTTCAGCAGTTATCTTTAGTGAAGGACCGCTTTTTAATCCACATGGAGCACAGCAGTTGTACAGCCTATCAAGCAGTGCGCATTCCCATTTGCTTTTTTTCAACCAGCAGCAGCAATGCAAATGACAGTGTTGCAAGATATCCCCAGATGAATCTCTCTGCCTGGCAGAGCAACGTCAATCCACAATACGTTGAGAAGGCAGAGCTGGCTCACGTGGTTGAGCATCGGCAGCAGACAAGGATTGAGCAGGTCCCTGTGCCCTGCACTTGATCATCGCTGCCGGGATGGCTTTCCAGGAAAGAAGTTCACAAAAACCTCCCTTAAGGCTGGGGCCCAGGATAGTTCCTCATGCTGTCTCCCAGATTAATGGTCTTTCAGGCTGTCCACATCTCCTCTCTGTAACTGTAGGGCCGACAAGTTTTCTCAACAAAGATTTCATTAAGACCACAGCATGCCTGAAAAAGAAAAATGACCTCCTTCCCCTCCCCAATCCCTGTACCATCCTGTCTTCACAAAGGGTTAAACCCTGAAGGACGCCTTATATACTGCCCCTGGAACAAAAGCATAGCAAGTGAAAAGCCTCACTTTCCATTTCCCTACATTACATAACCAGCACATATATTAACATGAAGAAAAAGATCTCATTAAGGAACAAAGAATACATTCCTCTGTCATATAATGCAAGAGATACTTTGAACAGTTTTTTTGTTGTTGTTGTTGACATAAAGGCATAATTATTCATGGATAATCAGACAAGTTCCAGAAACGACACCAACCACGGTAATAAATGCTGATCTTTCATGTACTTTAGAATCCACACAATATACCAGTTTCTGTGACCAAGGAATTACATTTCTTTCGTTCTGATTTAACTAATTATTTCCCTGTCAGCTTCAGAGTAAGAATTTTAGTTAGAATATTTACAGGGAAGTGATTTTTATGTTTCCTAAGTGCACCTAGCTATGTACTGGGATAGAGGAAAAAAAGTTAAATACTTAACTGTATGCTTCAAATTGAATTTGATAATAGTCAACCTCTTAAACACAACATTACATAAATTAAAAATGAATCAATATATTTCTTTATTTTATTTCTAAAAAATCTCTTCTTCATGCTATGGTCAACTTACAGACTTTTTAGTTTTTAAGTCTTGTGCATCAATCCTTGTATCCAACACTCACATTTAGATCAGAAGCACCCTCAGTAACCCACTGGTGCCTGTGTGACCTTTCATTGATTTCCAGCACCACAACTTACATTTTAGGTCACTTCTAGGAAGTCAGTATGAAAAGCATCTTCCATGAACAGCAACTTGTCATGGTACGTGGATCCCTCTCAATGCAAATCTTTATTTATTTATTTATTTCAACATATTTCATACCCGCAACTGAGGTAGCTTAAAAGTTTTATGTGCTGTTAATTTATTTACTAGATGGAGTTTTTGGCTTATTTATGGCATAAGCTCCAGAGCCTACAGCAGAAGGGTAGCTGACCAAGCAAGCCTTTTGCTATTCATAGATAATGTATAAAACACAAAGTATGAATAGCCTACACGTCAGACACTCAAGTATGAATTAGTTTGAAAGTTAGAATGGAGATTCAAATCTGAACTAACTAAATCGCAGACCATCACCTCTCTATTTCCATCACAGATAATAAACAAAATAAATTTTCTCATTCTGACATGTAGGATTAAAGACTACAATATCCAAGAACAGCAGTAGGACTGCTTCATTACATTCACCCCTTGCCTCCAGGTAGAATAAAAGCCTCTTGTTTCCTCAGATGCTTCCTCCACAGAGCATGAATGTCAATTTTCTGAAGCTGCAAACAGTTAACAAGTGTTTGGAAAGTTCAAAAGGCAGCGCAAACAAGAACTGCAAGAAATATGTATCAGCTGCCTTTGTGTGCAGCAGCATGTAAACAAAAGAGCTGCTGGGGAGGGGAGACTGGGTTCAGGTTTTCACTGTAGCCATTATCAGGAAAACCATCCCTCAAGGAAGCTTTCGATTAGTAAGTTGAAGGGTTAAATGTCTCTCTGTTAGTATTGCTTCAGAAATCAACCACTGGAAACAAGTAATATGCTAAAACTTTTTTTTCCTCATAGGATAGGAGGGCAAAAATCTAAGACTTACTTAATATTCTTTGACTTTCTTCCATGCAATCCCTTTTTTTTTTTTTGCTTGGGCAAATACCTTCTTACATGTAAATCAGGGCCTATAATATCGTTGCCGTTTTCCATCTGCATGACAAAAGCAGAGGAACTTCTTCTGGAATGACAACCAGTTAGTGCTGAACTCACGTACCTGGGACAGTCTTATTTCTGCAGTTCACCCCACCAAGGCTGGCAGTACCTGGATGACCAAGCCTGAAATGCAGGTAGGAGCGGGACACAGGGATTTACTTTAAACTCCTACTGTCCCAAAAGCATCTATAGAAAAAGGAACTAGGGCCCTAGTTCCCTACAAACCCTACAAACTAAACAGTACAGTAAAGCCCACCAAAGCTAACATCAGTAAATCCATAAATATTTAAAAGGTCAGTATGTTTTAGGAGGGGAAGGTCTGCTTTGCAGGTCTGCCAACTCAAGGTAGTTTTTATATTACAAATTTTATAATTCCACTCTGACCTATACAAGCAGGGGTTAGGAACACCAAACACAAACTCACCCTACCTTACAGAGTGTAGTACTAGCAAAACTGAATTGCTGCACCTTTCTGTTACCAGAAATAACAGGCTCTTTCAGCATCTCCCTTGTTTCCCTGAGCATGAGGCTTTCTCGAGTCTAGAATTAAACTACCTCTTTTACCTATCCCTTTTGCAAACTAAATGAGAGAAGGGGTTGAAATCCACATGATCTGAAGATAACAGCTTCTTACTGTGTATTGAAAGAAATACATTTCCTCACAAAACTGCCATATCTAGAAGGCAGACATTTCATTATCTTAAGTACTTACCCAAATTTGCGGCTATGAGAGTAAACTTTTAACTGTAACCTGTCTTTATCAAGAGTAGAACTTGTAGCATTAATTGCTGATTTGGAGGAACGACATGATTGATTTTACAACACAGCTATCAGTCAGATACTATGTTTTGCACTGCATGTCAGATAAACCAGAAATCATCCTGTTTCTCTGCAGTTCACTTTAAGCTTTGAAATGACACTTTTTTGATAAACATGTAGAAGTCTTTCCTCGAAATCCATGGGGGCTAACTGCAAGTGCAGTGGTGTCAGCACTGGTGCAGGCTTCCCTGGGCAGCCAGTAACACAGACTGGCACTGGGAGGCACTGGGTGCCCAATGCTGTACCCCAGCTGTGTTACTGCAACTGCTTGGGTCCAGGTGCATAAGTGCAATTTGCACTGTGCCCTTCTTGTTATGGAACTAGGTCATAGTTATGGCAGATAATCTCACACTAAATATCACTGAATATCGGTCATTTTCATATTTACCAAAGGTAAACAAGTCAATAAATAAACAAAACATGAGCCAACTAATCCAGCTATGTCTCTAAAGCCACATAGCATTTTGTTAAAATTTCTTTCAGTTTTGCTTCTACTAGCCACTCTTTTAAATTCTAGTTTGTTTAACGAAAGCAGACAGCATTTGTTTATACTAACATGTAATACATTTTTATAGTTCTCCTCTCTAAAAAGTCACCCAAGCAAATGCCTCTCCACATTATTCATTGTATTTCTAGAAAAAACAGTAAGTCAGCACTTAAGAGCAACTTCAAATGATGAAAGAAGAGAATAATCAATGCCATATGTAAGGACAAGTTCTTGCTGAGGTTACATCAATATCAGAAGATGAGAACCAGCTCCTCAGACTCTTCAGAGAACAAGGAAGGTACTGAGTCCAGGAAGGGGTTTTCATGAAGAGGGGGTAAAAGGCAGGAGCTGGACGGCCTTTCCTGCCTGAAATAGCTAAATTCCCTCTTTCTGCTTTAGGAGAAACTTAGTATTTGAAGAGGGAAGCTACCTCTGATATTTTAGGAGTCCTTGCTTACCTATGGTTATACTATCAAGTTCATATTACGGTACCAGTCATTTATTAAAGGCAAAAAACCACAAGTAGACAGAAACACACACACACACAAAGAACTTTTCTTTCACTTTCCTCATTTATTAGCAGTAATTTCTTGGCTCTTAGGACTATTATGTAGCACTTTTAGCACTAAAATTATTATTTCCAACTACTGCAAGACACAGGTGGTATTCTCCTAACAACAGCCTCCAACAGCAGACAGACCTTTGGCAGCTATGTCTAGCACAACTTTATAGACTAAAATTTCAGAATTTATGTTCACTGTATTCACGTATTTCAAAGCACTTGCCCCTGGTTGTCTGATTAGCTCCTGTTCACTGGTAGGTTTACATACTGGAACCTGAGATTTTCTACACCGAGACTTACTTACCGAGTCTCTACCAAGGCTTACCACAGTTCACCAGTGTAAGTCAAGCACAAGCACAAATATCCGTGAATGAAAAAGTTCAAACAGAGAAAAGAAATGCTTCAAGCTCAACAACTGATGTCACTGTTTTTGAAGTCTTGTGACATTCCACGCAAACTCATATTCCTTTTTGCTTTCCTGTATTATTTTTTGGTCTCTTTCGGATCATGTTTTTTTGACCTTTCTCACCATACAGGATAATGAAGCAAATAAAGGGACACGTTTCAAGGAAAGTTGAGTTGCTGATGAGTCCACACCTTCTGAAGTAGCAGCTGTGGGAAGCAGGAGGGAAGAGGGGAGACCCAACGCATACCCACCAGCAACCACCACCAGCCTTGCCACCAGGCTGAGCTGTGGTGCAGCAGTCCTCACATCCTCATAGCAAGAACAGGCACCATTTGCTCTTCTGCAAAGATCTGATTTTAGCAGCAGCACGTCCCTGCAGACCCATAGCTATATGTCCTCTTCTGGAACACTAAGACACATCAATCTTCTGTTTACAAGGATGCCTGACAAACATCTTAGGTAAGCTCCACCTAAGCTATAGAGTCCTGCTTAGAGCTTGGTAGAGAGTTTTCTGTTTATGAAAATACTGATCACTCCAGCAGTGGTCTGGGTACAGCAACACTGTTATTTTTTACTGTATTTTTGTAATTGCCCATTCCTCCTAATGGAAAGCAGAGACATCCTTTGACCAGGGTATCACTCCTGCTTCCTTGCAAGGGGGAAAGAGAAGCTGTTAAAAACCCAACAGCTGCTCTCAAGCTTGAAGGACAAGCATTATGGAAAGGGTACTGCGCACTCAGGACCACCAGCAAACAAAATCAGGGCAAGTGCTCCTGTGGCCACAGATCAACTCAGTGCCAACACCTCCTCTGCCTGTTTTCTCCATGAAAAATTGCACAGAGATTGGGGATTTTTGCTGCTGTTACTGATTCAAGTGTCTGAGTGTCAAGTGTCAAGTGTTCATCATCTGTGTAAGTTTGTGAAAGAAACTTACTCCTGGCAAGGCTGTGGAAAAAAGTTAAAAGACATTTGGAAGAAGATGGTATCTCTGAGGTCAACAGCACGTCCAGCTCCTTGAAATAGGAAGCTGCACTTCTAATAAAACCAGGGAAAAAAAAAAAAAAGGCTTGGAATCTCATTCATACTCAGGGTCAAAAGACACTAAAAAACCTAAGCTGTTTCCTTTAACACATTTTTCATATTAAGACTAAAACGATGGAGACACAACGGCTATTGTTTGAAGGCTAATAGTCATTGTTAGCTATTTCCTAGCTTACTAAACAGGAGAAAGCCAGCCACTATATTTTGGATTTCTCAGCAAACATTTCTAAGAATTTCATACTTTGATATGAGGAGCCACATTTTCACTGAAACTTTAATGAGAGAATTTTGCATTTACTGTTATGTTTTCTTGTATTCATGGAATAGCCTAGATAAATTGCCGAGAACACTTACTTGCACTGTTCATGTAAAACGAAACAACACCAGGACACCACTCCTCCTCTCCCACAAAGTAGTCTCTTGTTCTAGATGTTTTCCACTGCTGGAAACAAATGATTGTTCAATGCCTCACTGAATACAGTTGTGCAATGTGACAAGTTAACAGCTGGCATTTTTGTTCACACAGCTTCTGAAGCTGTGTGATCTAGCTGTAAATTTGGCCTTGCTGTCCAAGTGGAGCACTGGGAAGAGTTTCCCCGCATACAGGATAGGCAAATGGTGTCTTAAAGATCAGAATACAAGCCAGTGGCTAAACAAGGATGTACCCCAGATTGCAAGCCTTTTGCTTTAAAAGAGTAAATGCTTTCTGCAAAACATAAATGCTATCTTACAGAAAGACATTTTGTGAAAACCTTATGTGCCCCTTCTAAAGTATGGATATCTTCATGCTCAAAAAAAAATCTGTTCAAGAGTACAAGATCACTGGCTTTTAGCCATGTGCAGAGACTTCACATGCAGATCTTCTTGTACACACTGAATTTCTTTTTTTTTTTTTTTAATTGGCAACAAGTTCTACCCTGGGCCTTCAGCTTTTCTTTTCTTTTTTTTTTTTCATAGTGGTTCTGCATTCTGGAAAATCTCCCACAAACAGGTCTCTCTCCAGATAATTCAGAGAAGCCCAGGCTAACAAATAAACCTGGCTATATCTCTGCTAAACTGGAGAAAGTGAGATATGGTACTAATTCATTTTTATTTAGTGCGGATTTTCACTAAGTGAATTTCAATTCTTAACCAGCAGTTTGTTATTTCACCTGGATCCAAGGGAGAAGGTTGTTTTCTACTGCTTGGGGGCAAGGATGTGTTTTCCCAATCCTATTATTCATAAAGAAAAGTAAAAATTAATTCCCTTGGCTGAGAAGAAGCTGTTCAAAGAAATTCATTTTTAGAGGTCTTTTCAACACAAGAGACAACCTATGCAAACAATTCCAAGAATCTTTATCAAAAGCTAAACACAAAGTACAAACCAAAAATTGCTCAAAGTTTATCCATAGCTTGCTCTTCCTGGAAGAATCCAGAGAGTTTTCATTTACCCTTAGAATTTATTCCTTCTCTGAAAAGGTAATATATTATTACTGAAGTTAAGGGAAAGAATTTTATTAAACACAGCATCATTTCCACATATGTGAAGGAATGGACTTTCTAGAGGGATTTTCTGCCTTCCAAAATAAAATAAAACAAAACCACATTTCTGCCTTGGGAAATTATGGAAGTTCCTCAAAGCCCAGTTTCAAAGGATCCTAAATGAAAATAAATAACACTTATTCTCAACTGAAGGGGGAAAGAGGGGCAAACTTCCAAATGGTTTCCCCAGGGAGAAGCAATGCTTTACACAGGGATGCCTGGAATACTTTAGAAAGAAGATCTTTACCAAGGACATGGCAGCTTTATCTGAGGATGCTATCGATTTCATTGGAGAGGCAGTGAAGAAATTAAGCAAAACACTTATAACCAGATCAGTATACCCAAGCAGATGCAGGCTTTCATGTCCATCACCTGAAACACCTTTTCATGTTCAGACATGAAAACTCATTTTTTGTTACTGAATCAAAATGATTTCAGATTAAAATCCTCTAATATACGCAGAAATCTGAAGACCTACATTTTCTTTGACCTACTTGCAGGCTGAACAAGCACAGACTTTTTTTTTTTAAGTCACTTCTGAAATGCCATATGGCACATGGCAAAAAAAGAAAAATTATCCTTTGTAAGGTATAACAGGGTATCTTGGAACCTGACCCCACACCCAAACTGTAGGTGTTCTCTATTTTTCTGAGTGGGAGCTTCAGCTTACTGCTCGTAAAGACTTCTTTCAATAAGAAAACATAAAAAGTCAAAGTCATTCTTTTTCAAGCAAAAGGAAATCTTATGGGATTTAAATGAAGACTTCACTCCTTCATTGAAATACCTGATGACAGAGTTTTAAAGTTTTGCAGGCATACTACAGCTTTGAAAGCACCTACTATGAACTGTTTTCTTCCCATACCGTGGTAATGAGAATTAATCTTAAAAACTGACATGTGTTCCATTTAGGCTGTAGTCATTGGCTGAAATCTCCCAGTTTACTCAACTGTGGGTTAAATTCACAGTTTGTGCGCTTTTAAAATACACTTATCTAAAAACACCACGACTGCACATACTGCACCCTGTGTTTTAGAACAGAAAGTCATTGACGGTCAGACTCCTATTGCCAGTGCCAGTTCCAGAGTTTATTGCCCTGTTTTTCCTTTAGGACTAAATCAATACACAAGCGACATGACTGTGACGTGGGGGTCAGACAGGGTTGGTAACTTTGAACAAGCCCTTCGTACTGTAACCCTGTTTTTATGGTTTCTCTTGCCCCTACTACTAGAGAAGAAGCTGTAAAATGTGCCATCGCCTCATCTCACTCCTCAATTAAATTCACTAAGGAGAACACAGTAACAGTAAGGAAAAAACAATAATAATAGAGAAAAAAATAACTGGTAGCTACTTCTTTCCCATCTGTGCCACAACTGTTGCACGGAACAGCATCTTCAAGCTAAAATGACATGCTCATTTACAATAATCTCAGGAAAAAATGCTGCACAAGTTTTCAGGGGCCGCTATGCCAGCAGAACCCTGAGAAGCCTGGCTCCTAGGGGGACAGGATGGACAGGGTGGAAGTTGTCACATCCTAGTGAGGGGGCACTGAGTTAAATCCTTGCCTCTCTGAAACATCCTGGTATCAATAACAGGACCAATGTTTACTTCGGACTATCAGAACAACTTTCTATAGACAGGGAAGCTGTACTGAAGTTTAAGCACATCCATAACCAAGCTCTGTCTAGACAACATCAATCTTCAGCACTGCACAGGACCACTTATTTGGTAGCTGACAAAACACAGTTAATATAGCTTAGCTATGTCAGTGCCTCTAAGATTTGGGGCTCAGTGAAACCAGGCCACGTTGGGTAACTACCCGACACAATTTCAGTGTATTGAAATAAAGACACGCAACATCGAAGTAGCAGTACAATTCATGTTCGTTTTACTTGGTAGGGAATCTAATATTCTTAATACATGAAGCGAAGAAGACAGGAAAAGATGCAGACTGCATGTCATTTACGAAAGAGACAGCGCAAACATTGAAAGCATCTTTTAAAAATGTGCCCTCAGAATGCTTCATATTTTTCATCTGTGAAAGAAATGCTGCATATCAACCAACTGCCCAGAAAGGTCACAAGTTAATATAGTGCATTTTATTTGCGTTAACTGTCTCACTGAAGCATAAATTAAAACTCCATGCACTTCCAGAGGTTTTTTTTTCTCTTCTTTCTGTCCCTCTTTGCTACCTAATTGTGAAAGAAAAGCTACAAAAGTACAAAAACAAATCTCTCCTGCAATTCATAACTATGTCAAAAAGAAAAAAAAAAAAAAAAAAGCTGTTACTGAGCAGTTCCACCCTTACAGATGTTTATACTGAACTTCCAGATGTTTTTCTTGCATTTATTGCTTCATTATAATGAGCAAGAGATTGTCTTCAAACACAGTGAGACTCCTTTAAACCAAAACAGTTTATATAAATGAACCTTCATTTTTTTTTTTAAGTCAGTGCCCATATTTATTTCCAAATCTTACAGATTAAACCACAGTCTTACAAACAAAAGAGGATGGTTTTACAGGCAGGAAAGGCCTAAGGATCTTACCCTTAGAGTTCCTGGGAACTGGAAAAGTAGACAGGAATTCTTTTTTTCTCCCTACATCCTGGGGTTCGCAAAGGTGCTCAACTCAATAGTCATGTCTCGTTTTGGCCAAACACTATTGGTTTTGGTAAAACACTAGAGGTTTTACCATGACATCCTTAAACAGCTGTTAGATATTGCTAATTCCAAGTTTTTGAAACAAAAGTGCATTTGCCCCAACATTCAAAGTTCAGCTTCTCCACTAGGAAGAACAACTTAACTTTACCTTTAAACACAAGTCACAAGTAACATGGATAGCTGACAAAGGGGAGGATGAGAGAGAAGACACCAACTTTAAACTGCTATGTTTCTGCATGTTCCTTTGCTTATTTAAATTTAACAAATAATAGTGGTGAGAAGCAAAGTGGCACTGAGATTCAAGCCAACAGGGTACAATTTTATGGTAATTGTGGTATACAGATCAATTCTGCCCATGTCCCAGTGCAAAAGAAAGGCACGTTCTAGAGAAAAGAGTTTTATGTTCTTTGTTATATTCAAAAGATTTCAAAAGGAGCCCTGTTACAGGAAAAAGAGCTCAACTATGAAATCACTTCCTTCTGTTTAAAATATTTTACTCAAGGAGAAAAAAAAACAAAAGGGCATGAAAAAGAAAAAAAAAAATCTGTTCTCCACTTCTGACTTGGTTGTAGGGTTCAATATCCTATGAGCTCTGTGGGATGACGCAGTGTGCCAGATCCCGACCGCTCCAGCCAGAGCGTCAAGCTGCCCTAGTCATTAGCTGGACAATGAGCCCTTATGAGAGGCCATTGGCTTCCCCTGCACACAAGCTGACAGCATCACCATGGGGAGAGGGTTTTTCCTCCCCCTTTCGCAGCGGCTCTTGTCCCCATGAAACAAGGCAGCAAGGCATGGGGAAGGCAGGCAGTGTTAGGCAACTAGCAAACAAGAAGCTCTTGTGTTAATTTCTGCCCTCTCCAGCTCCATGGAAAGTGCAGAGTGGATAAAGAAGGGGGAAAAGATGAGGATCTGCATTCACGAGTGAGGCTCTGCTTCTGAGTACAATTAGCAAGTTAACAACTTTGGAAAGGTCAGTTCATGTCCGTTTAAAAGTAAATCAAATAGTACATGGTTGTTCGAACTATAGTGGGAGTTACTTACGAGTGAGCAGCATTTTAACACATACTACAAAGAGGACTACTTTGCTTTTCTCTGTGAACGGTACAGGTTCACTTAGCCTCACGTCTCCTGTCTTTGGTGCCCAAAGTACTCTCTCTCTCCCCTTTAAAACAAAATGCCTCCTTTTGGCAAAGGGGCCTGATATATACCAGCTTCCTTCCCCATACAGTTGCTGGCCATCAGTGAGAGGACAGGAAGTCTTAGGAATAAACTGAAACATTTCCTTTCCCCTCTCCCTTCTGTAAAAAGTTCTTCCTCAAAGGATTATGTATTATCCTTAAACAGGGCAAGGTTCTTCTACCCTGTATTACTGAATTTCATTAATGCAAACAAACAAACAAACAAACAAAAACCAAATAAATAAATGCAATAGCATTCAGCAGGCTTCTGCTAAGAGAGACCCAGCTTTCCTGCCTTTCCCCACCTCCTTTGCAAGAAGGCATTCAAGAAACAACACTTGAATTTGAAAACACTTGAAAACAAATCTTTGTCTCTTGAAAATGTTAAACCAGACTTGTAAGCAGATTTTGGGCAGTAGACGAGCACGATGTTACACATTGATCAACAGGCTAACTGTACTGTGTACTCCATCCAGAGACATCTCCTAAACAGAGCTCTCAAGTGATGTTTTTAAAAACAAAAAATAACTCCCCATATTCAGTAATACAGGAGAGTACTTATCTTGCTGATCACAACCAGTGAGATTGCCTTGCTGATCAGCTGGCAGTCAGTATAGCATCCTGATGTATGAAAACTTAGCATCACAAGGTGATGCAGATGCTTCTACTTCTTAGATACAGGCTGTTATTCTAAAAGCTGTTTTCCTGCCCTCTTTATCTTGCAGCTGAGTGTCACAGGTGACATGGAGATGAAAATATTGCTACTTCTTTATTGTGCAGTTGCAGTACTAGGTGAAACGAAGTGTGTGTTCTGAAACACCTTCGAGCCGAAAAAGGCCTTGCAAAACTGGTTAATTGAAGCTAAAAAAAGAATCATTTTAGTCTATGTCTCTATGACTTAACTTCTCCAACCAAAAGACACAGCTGTCTTCAATCAACTTCTCTCCAAAGCAACACTGAAGTAGAAGGCAAACTGTCCGGATAAGAAGAGGTAAAGAAAAGAAAAAAAACTCTGACCAACCTCGAAGGCCACATGCCTCAGAAGCTCAGAGGTTTATTTGCTGTCCTTCTGCAGATCTAGATCCAAAAAAAGGATGAAGAATGTGGCTGTCTGGCAGTTCTTCTATTTTCTTCAAACTCTAGTCAACAGATTTAATAAAACAGCACATTCCCTCTCCCTATAAATAATAACTTATGTCGATTAGAAGAGGTGCCAAGGTAGAATGTGTGCAAAACCCGATGAGTAAATTTAATTGCACCTGCAACAAACAAACAAACCTTACTAAAGTAATCTAAATGAGAGATTCAAGCTGTTACTGAACTCCATCAGCAGTTCAATTTGAGTCACCAGTAGTCTGAATAATGCTACTTAACCTCCAGAGTTGTTCCACTGTTTCCAGGGCAGTATTAGGGAAAATCTTCATGTTCTATGCATGTACACCTCTAGTTCTGTGACCACACTGGGTCCAACATATCTTCTCTGCTCCTAACAACAGGAAAAAACTGCACAGTGACCAGCTATATTTCCAAGTGCACACATACTTCTGAGTTTTAGTTTAGTTTTATTTATGTACTCCTGCTCTATAAAGCATAGTCAAAGTACCCACTATTTCCCCTTGCTCTTTTTGTTTGTTTGTTTGGTCTTTAAGGTCTGAATCAGTCATTAACTTCACAGGATATATCCCAATGCTGTATGTATTGCATGAACAGCAATGGATCCATTTACTAAAAAGTCTGCAAAACCTGTTTTCTTTTTTTTTTCAAAACTTTTTGTCTATTTTGCACAGATAACCATGGAGATAGGAAAACGCAGATTTCATCTATTTTGCACAGATAACCATGGAGATAGGAAAAGGCAGATTTCCAAATCACCAGGCAGCCAAGAGAGACTTTGCTTAGCACTCTATATAGTCCCCCACAAAACCGAAGTAGTTACGCTTTTCCTGAAGAGACATGTAAGAACATATCATCAATGGCTGAGCAATTTAGTCTACACAGTTCATACTCTGATGAAAAAGGCAAAATGCTCCAAACTAAAGCAGAAGTTGCTACACTAAATCAGGGGTCTGTAACTACCTTGTCTTGTTTGTGCAGACAGTTAACTGCTAGAAAGCACAAGCCACGGTGCAAAGCCATAAATATCAGGATGGCAATGCAAGAATGAAGGTAAAGTTTTTATCTTGGCAGAAGGGAAGCATCACCATTTAACTAGGGCTAGCATCCCAAGAGACTTGGGTAGTGTGCCAGTGCAATGCGGAGCTGGGAACACTGCTTGGGACAGAGAGACAACCAGCATCATCCCTGGCTTCCTGCCACTCACTGTTTGCAACAACAAAGAGCAGAACAAACTGCATGGAAAATCACCAGGGGATGGTGCACAAAATCCAGACTGTGCTTTTGCACAAGAAAACTGAGAGTATGAGAGCAATATGGGGCACTAGAGACAGCCACAGAAGAGAGGAACCCACCGACTTCAAAATGCATCAAGGCATTCGCCTCATGTTCTCTTCCATAGCCTGAAGCTTAAGGACCTCTTCAGCATGATGCCAAAGTACACCAATATCTGCCATGTTATCTTTCTGCATTAGCAAGTTAATAGATATTAACATCTGTTACACATTATTGCAGAGACCTGCGCTAAACGCAAAGGCAGTTCTGTTTAACACAGGAAATCTTTTTATCAATAACCTCTAGTCTTTAATTTTCTCCATATAGCCTGAATACACTCATAAAATATTTTGAGTGGCAAAACTAGTACTTAAATAGTGTAGTTGGAGCCTCCCCTGTATTAAGACTGTAGCCATTTAGCTTCTTTAAAGGTAAAGAGGTGTGTACAGGTTGCCACAATGGATTTTAAATCTCTGTTGATGCGAAAGACTCTTATACCTCGAGGGCCTTGTTCTTCACCAGTTGATGAAGTACTGCCTGAAGTACTGCTTTAATTCGCAATTCCAAAATTAATCTTAATTGCAGCATTGAATATTCACACATTGGGAGTTCTTACTGTCCCTCTCTGCCTCTAGTACCTTGAGATGCTGCTGACCTGCCTGAAGTTGACATACATTACTGAAATCAACTAATAAGCAACAGAAGGGGAAAAACATGGAGGATAAAATAAGTACTTACCAAGTACAATGACCACGGTCTTCAGGAGACTCATCATGGTATCCCGATTCCTGCGGGGTCCAGAACTGTGTCTGGACATTCTCATAGTCCTCTGGCGGACATACCCAAAGATATGAGCATATAGAACCACCATGACCACAAAAGTGACCAGGTTGAAAATAGCCCAGAAGACCAGGTAGGAGTCACTATAGAGCGGTGCCATGTTGGAGCAGTGAGTGATATCACAAATGCAATTCCAGCCAACGCTTGGTATGGCACCCATTACAATGGCCATTGTCCAGATAACAACAATTACGACCACCACTCGACGGTTGCTCATCCGAGTATGTAGCTGCATGCGGAAGACGGTAATGTGCCGCTCAATAGCGATGGCCAACAAGTTGGCTACAGAGGCTGTCAGGCTAGTGTCAATGAGACCCTGACGAAGCAGCCAGGTACTTACAGTCAGTCTTCTAGTATTGGGTCCTGTGTTAAACATTAAGTAAAAGTAGGCTAGGCCTGCAAAAAAATCTGCAGCAGCCAAGTTGGCCATTAAGTAATAAATAGGAAAGTGGAATCGGCGGTTGACATAAATAGCCACCATAACTAAGAGGTTGGCCAGCATTATGAAGATGCAGACAGTAATCCCCAGGCCCATTACAAGCTTGCTGACAGTGTTCCATTCAGTGGCTAGATATTTTCCACTCCGGTTATAAAAGAAGGCAATGGTTTCATTGTAGTAGCACTGTGGTTCACTCATGGCTGTGGACTGAAAGAAGAGGAAAAGAAAAAAGAAAAAAAAAAGACATTAGAACTGGAAACATTCCAGTAACCATACAATTGCTCCTATGGATAAGGCATGCACAGAAAGCAGGGAGAGGCATTGAAGGCAGGAAGAAAATACGCTACAGAGCAAATTTATTTTTTCAGAACAAACAGCATTCCACAACTTGCAAACAATTGGAGGAGGCTAGTAATGAGGCTAGTAGCAACCGGATTAGAAACAACTAGAAATACCTCCATCTGCTCTGGGAATGAGAGTGATTACTGATGTAGTCGTGAACTACATATTAAATGAAAGAACTTCTGGCCAAGCAGACCCACTGAGAAATTCACTTAGATAAATTAAACTCACAATTAGGCATCATCTTGTTTTACTAATGCATTGTTACATACAAGGGTAGTATTTGGCTGTAGTTGTGTTAAAAGAGGAGCTCCCCAAAAAGGAGGAAGTTGACTACATTTCCCAGCAGGTTTTTTGACACATCCAGTTCTCCATCAAGGACATTTCTTGTTCTCCTGCTACATTTAAAAACAGAGAAGCATACCCTAAGTTAAGATTGCCTATATGCTCTAAAACTGTAAATTCCCACGGTCAGTGGTCATTCCTGCTCAAGATCCTAAAGCACCAAGTTTTTCAATGAACAGTAAAAAAAGCATGCTACTATCCTTACAGAAGTGTTCTTCATTTTCCATCAGCCACATTTCTAAAACATAGTTACTTTCCTTTAGCAATGTGTCTTTAACTTACCTGACTTATTTCAATTTGGAGTAGGAGGAACGAGGCAAGGAAAGAGGAATGCAGTTTTTGCCCTAACAGTATTAAAAGCCTCAAACTTTATTTTTTGTATGAAATTTTGTTATGGATATGGCTATGTCAGAAAATACATGATTAATATTCCTTTCAGAGTAGTTTGCTTAGCACTGTTATGGGTGCAACAAACCAGGCCCATATCCCACCAGAACATAAAAAGTTTTGCTTTTTTTCTGTAAAACCCTTGTCTGACAAGAAAATGCTTAATGAGTTTCCTTCATAATTTATCATCAAGTATACAAGGTGGAATTCTCAAAAGGCAAACCTTGCGGCAAATAGGGAAAAAAAAAGATCCCTACAAATGAACAACGTGCTAGTTGCTCGTTTAGCAAGTCTTAACAAAGAGGATTTGGAAAAAAAAATGATGTCAGAAAAACCTCTGGCTAAAGAGACTTTAGGGACGTGGCTTTCAAGGCCAACAAGCCAGTTTTATGGCTGTGGAACTCTGCAGACTGAACGCAAGTTTATATGAAAAGAGGATTAGATTTAAAATCAAAGCAGGCAATAAACGTTAACAAAAGAACAGACCAACAACATTAAAAGATAAGAATCGCGTCCACCAAAGTGAGTAGCCTCTTCTACTTCCATCTTTTAGGAGTGGCCCCAGTTTTTTATGGGGAAAACCTACGGCTAACTTAACTTGGATGCTGAAGCTAATAAGGTATGCAGTAGGGAAAATAGAATTTGCCATTGGACCCAAGTGAAAATGGTATTTGATAAAGATTTCCTGGAAACAACCAAAAGCTGTATTTGTTTGTTTTCATTTGCATCTGTTTGTCAACACACTTAAGCTAATTCTAATAAAGCAATATAGAAAATTCCATATGTATCCTAAATATCTTACATGACAGGTAGATTTGTGTTAAAGAGGAAAATGTCTTTTCAGAATGATTTAAACTCCAACTTGAACCTGGATCAGAAACATTTGCAGACCCAGGATAATAAAAGGCTAGAGCAAATACTGTTTCTCAGCACATTGACTATAAAATTTTTATTGTTCCTCCAGGATAAATAAATTCTTAAGTCTGAAACCTTTCAGTCTTAATTATTTATGAATTTTAAAATGTCCTCCTATGAAGTCTCTGCTCCATAGAAAAACTGATTTACAAGCAATACTTAACAAACGGATATCTAGCAACAAGACATCTGGCTTTAATTCTGTGCTTAAAGACTCTGCGGTCATAATAGGTCAAGTAAAAGAACCCTTAAGGGAGAGAGGAAGTGGCCCTTATAAGATTTGCCAACATCTGCATTAATTATACCCTCATTTTCTGCTCTCTATAGGAATATCTGGATGCAGTGTGGTAGCATGCATTATGCATGAGGTTGGGATTACAAAATCTAGTGGAATTCTGTGATCCTGACAAAATTATATCTTTGTGTATTTACTGGTAGAAATTTTCTTTTCAGATGACTGCTGCCCATATTTAACAATTCTCTCCTCACTGTTTCAGGTATTTCAAATATTTAAAATATGGTGAAATATGGTAGAGTTCACTTTTTTTTTTTTGGACTTTGTTGTACACATAGGCTTAGAATGTAAAATATTCTGGTTTCAAAATATCCTCACCACTATTTTCATACGAGCTCTGAGAGAAAAATATTATAAAACAAATCTTGCTGTGATATGAACTGGTAGGTATGGTGCATTCACCTTTTTCACAAAATGCGAGGCTAATGCTGAGTGTGTGTAATGTACATAATAAACTGCAGTTAGATTTGATAGTTCCAAAACACGACTGCACCTGAGGTACAGCATAAATCTTACTGGCTTCAGTAGTTTTTGAGATACTAGAACACATCACTCCACTTGCAGAAGAGGTTTTACAATATGTTTTCTTTTCAGGGCATGCTAATCTGAAACCTGGTTTCTCCATTAAGAGCAATCTCTTCAATTCCAAAGGAAAGACAAGCATTTAATCACCTCAGCCACACAGGTCTTTGCTCTTGAGGACTAACTTGGAAATTGATTCATGTTTACTACTGCATTTTCAAGACACCACAATAAACAAGCCTACTTGTGACTGAAATAAGCTATAGTTTGTTGACTGTTCAAACAGCAGGTTTTCAGATGGTCAGCTACCTCCGATTTTAGCAGATATCTTAAAGAACAATTTTAACCTCTGAGCATACAGATTACAGTGTAACGCATTTACCCACAATATTGCTGACTGCAAAAGGCCAAGCAAGGGGAAAACAAAACGTATCTGTCAATGCAGAAAGTGTTAGCATATAATAATGACACATGCAAGCAGGCAGACCCTTCCCCTCTGCTGCCTCTGAAAAAAAAGTGGTAGGGAAGTTTATATTGTAATTTCCTGAAGTCTTGTTTAGTGTGTTTCATTGCCCATGCAAGCCAGATGCTCAGTGCCCTGAGATCTACCTCATCCGTTTAGTGTATTTCAGCAGCAGTTTAAAGCAAACTGGGCTGCAATTTGCCCACGTTAACCAAACCTCTAGGACACATTTGTGCAGAAAATGTCTGAATTATAAACTAAACGAGACAGATGAAACAAACTGGAATAGTAGCAGACAAAAATCAAAGTTTCTATTAATCATGGATGGTTTAATTGCCAAGACAGGGTTGTCCCAAAGCAAAGAATAAGCCAACCCTGAGTTCAGCAAGTTAAACTTGGTAAAACATGAGAGCTAGTTATAACTACAACATGGTGCAAGAGGCCATGAAATCTGCACCAGGACTTAATACTCACTATACTTCTGTAGTGAACCTCCAGTCACAGCTTGCCAAGGATGCCAGCTTGGCACAGGCCTTTCGAATTGCTTTCTCCAGTGCTTGTCCTTTGGGCTGCTCTCCAAACACAATAGCTGCCATCTGGCCGTGGTGTGGGACACCACTGGAGTGGAAGTGGGAGAGACTGGGAGGAAGAGCCTGAATAAACTACTCTCCCTCAAGTGTTTCATACTAGAGAAATCTTGCTGTTGCCCCCAAGCTCCTGGCATAGCTTATGAGCAGAGTGAGGTGTTAGCAAACTGTGGATTCAAGGTGTCAAGGGAGGGTGTCGAACAGTCTGTTATCAACTTTTGTTTTTGGGGAAGGTATGTGAGTGGAGAAGGTGCTGGCTGCCCAGGGCAGAAACCTGAGAGAGGAGAGCTCTGGGTCCTGCAAGCTTGGTGGTGACAGGCAGCCTACTGGTGAAGACTGTGAACAAAGAGATGCTTAGGATGAAAAACAAACACTGACGAGTTTTCGAACACTGTTGATTGATTGATATGTTCTAAAGGAAGCATTAGCCAACACACACTGTCTGAAGGGCAAATGATTGGTTTATCAGCCCCACCTGGGACCTGAGAGGTTACAGACAACACACAAGCCACCTAGTCCACCAAAGAGAGACAAAAAAAAAAAAAAAAAAAAAAGAAAACTCCCAACACACAGGGGTACATTTACTTTTCACTCTGAGAAACAGGGTTGAACATTCCTAGAATACTAAAGTCTGACTTTACAGAGCTTTTAAAACTTGGAAGCCACAAAAATGTTTCCACATCCAAGAAAAGTCCTAAATATTTTAACTTAAGGCTCTCCAAACACTGTGAGCTTCTCCCCTCTGTCCCCTTTCTGATTTAATGTTGCCATGCTGCCATTTTCTTTCTCAGAATACAGAGATAAAAAGCAATTTGATAAGGAAGTTTGAGGAATTTGAAAATTCTGCATACAGTGAAATGCCAAATGCAAGCCAGAGAGCATAAGTAAGCAAAAATCATCCAGCTTCTCCAGTATGTAAGATTCAGTGGAGACTTACCCTCTTTAGGATAAACTCTTAATTCAGAGGTAGCTACCCTTGGATATTTATCATTCTCAGTGTTCTACACATATCCTTGTTTCAAAGGAAATGCAGAACTGGAAATAGTAGCCTAGGATTCCAAAACAGCAAGAGGTGGTTCATAGTCCTGTATTTAGCATGATGTAGAATGGAAAAGCAGTAGCACTGCTTTGAGTTTAGATAAATACTCTGAAATTCACTGTATTTCAGGAAAGCTAAGCTTAAAAAAAAATGGAGGATGTCCCAAATAAGGACATCAATTAAGAATATGTTTGAAGTAAATGCAAGTGAATAAGTATAGGAGTAACTGAACCAATATGTAAGTAATTTCTCAACCCACACTGCAGAATTATGTTTGCAGAATTTGCTTTATAAAAGCAAAGTTATAACAGATGAGACAAAAATCCTATTTCCCCCCCAAAATAACAAAAAAATCCATGCTCTAATGAATGTAATGAAAAGCATAAATTGTTTTCAAAATGCAAAATGCAAGGGAAATGGGATAAAAAAGTAAGGGGAAAATGGCTTATTTAAAGTTAAAAATTATCAGAAGGCATTTACCCAAATAATTATTTTAAATATCCAAAATCAAGAAAATCTGGATCAAGAAGTTCCTGATTTATCATAACCTTATTTCCATTATACTTTTTAAATTATCTATACCCAAATAAAAAAGCATAAAATATTGTAAAATACCCACTCAGATAAAACATCTTTTTACTCATACTTTACAGAATGACAGCTCCCAAAGAAAATGTTTGAAAAGTGTAAAGAAAAGTTTTTGCCATTAGATTAGTCAATTTATTTGTCAATAGGCCACTTTCTCATCTTACTATAACATCTTTTCACTTTTCACAGTCAAAAAGATATGACAAAACCAATTCCCTTGCAAGGTCCTGTTACTCTAGCATGATACGATAAAGCACAAAACTTACATTTGGTCTTTGTAGCATAGGTATTGTGTGCATACCCAATTATCCTTAGTTTGCTTTTGTAACAGAATGTGTTCATACTGCATTTTATATATAGCAGTGAAGCAAAAAAAGTATAGCAAAAAGTAGAGCAAAAAAGTGAAGTCCTTTGTACACAACAGTTCATACCTGAAAAGGGCAATCCAACCTCTAGAAAGTCAGTGTTCAAAAAGACTTGGGTCACCAGCAACAGTGGAAAACAAAATAATTTTACTACTGGAAGGTATAATTCACAAATGACAAAGATCCTGTTTGAAGCTATGATTACAGCCTCCACAGATCCACTATAAAACCAGTGAGGATGTTGCTTATTCAGAGTCAATTATTACAAAGGCAAGCTCAAAATAACTTCTCTGGGTTAAAAAAGAACGGGTAAGAGCAGGAAGTTCAGCTAACTCTAAAAATGCCTGTCTTCTGGAAGATGCTAAGGCATGCAGCTATCAGGCCTGAAATGTCTAGATTCAACTCTACAGTTTTCCAAGACATATAAATCAGGAGCTCTACAATTCACTGTTCGAATGAAAGAGCATTAGTGAAAAATAGTAAAGAAGCAAACACAGCTGGCCTGACAGAGCCCAAATCTGTTAACTCCACCATTTCAATTAATTTCACTTTCTACTGCCTCAAAAATGGGGCATATAAATACAAACAAATTTCTTTCACTTCAGAAACACCTTCTAAAAAGAAAGAGTTCTAAGATATATGACATAAAAATTGAGAGGTATGGAGAAGGAGGAAAAGAGACAGAGGATGAGTGACAGAAGGGGTGACATAGGGGGACTCAGAGAGAGGGAAGGAGACCTTTTTAGCCAGTGCCTAGGGGAGGACCATATAAGAGCCTGGCCTGGCGTGCAGCTCTCTGAACAGCACCAGCAGACACCGCAGTTTGCACAAATACGAATAAAGGGGCCCTCATTTCTGTTCAGGGCAGCACACACATCCTCAGAGATGAACAAGAAAGGCAGGATCTTCCCAGAGATCCCACAGCTTCAAGAATCCAAAGGGCACTGGAGATGCAGGTGGGGTCTGTGCCATGTTGGCTGTAAGTAGTAGCTCCAAGGAAGGTAAAGGCTGGAAGCGGGTCACTTCGCATACCAGAAGGAAGGCTCTTGTTCCTCTTGAAGATTTGCAGCTGATGAGCTGGTTCACTTGCTGACAAGGAGATCGGTGCACTTTTGCGTGAAGCATCTGGGCTGATGTACCATGCAGGAGCACCTGGAGGAAGCGGTAGGTGATAACAGTGGCACCCAAGTGCCAACCTGAGCTCTCTTCTAAAGAGGCTTTCTGCCTCCCGGGAGCTTGAATCTGGGATGTTGTGGAGACTGACAAAGCTCGTCCACCTTTCTGACTATTGCCCCCTGCTGCCATTCCATGTGGGCACCAAGGATACAGGCAAAGGCAATTTATTATAAAGTATGAAGTGTCACTACAGAGGTTGGGGAGCAGTGGTCACAGGTATGGGAGTGCAGGTGGTTTTGTCCTCAGTCCTGCCAGTAAAGGGAAAAGATGTGAGAAGTAATAAGTGGATGCTGTGAGTCAACATTGGCTGCACAGCTTGTGTTGGCAACAGGGTTTTTGTTTCTGTGACCATGGAATCCTGTTTGAAGCTTGACATATGCCAAAGATGCAGTGGATGGCTAGAGGTATTTTAGGAAGAGGCCACAGCCTCTTCAGGAAGGACAGGCCCAGAGAGCAAGGAGAGGGAGTTGCCCTTCATGTGAGAGGGCAGTGGGAATATCTGGAGCTCTACCTGGGGTTAAAGGCAGGTTGGGCAGACTACCTGGGTGGTAAAGAATTAAGAGGAATACTAGCAAAGTTGCCATTATGGTTGCCTGCTATAAGCCATCTAATCAGGAAGAAGTAGTAGATGACAAAAAGATGCTGCCTTCCAAACTCTTCTCAAGGGAAGACCACAACTGTAGTGTCGAGTTATTACAAAATTGTCTTTTCCTACTAAGAGAAGATATTGGGCTTACAGAGATGACACAATGGGTTTCTGTGGAGTTCTTCATGTTTTGTTTCCCTGTGGGAGAGGTCCATGACAAGATGAGCTTCACTGTCTCCTTGCTTGTCTTAAGCAATTGATACAGGTTCAACACTTCGTGATTTTGTGGCAGACACAGGAAGATGGTTTTACTCCACCAACTCATTTATGTATTGAAATATGCCACCTTTTACAGTCGCACAGAATTCAACAAAAGGCTGTGTCATGGTGTAAACTGGACTTCTTCAAGATGCCACCCCATTCATTCTGTAGTTGCCTACCTGCAATTCTGCAAATGCCTGCCTCATTCTCTCACTACCTGAGAGTCTTAGCCAGACATCTGGCCAGCTCTGATGTCCTTGCAGACTGCTGTGCAGCATGTATGTACTCTAAGACAGGACTTCCACTAAGATCCCAGCCAGGAGATGTGCTTTCCTGAGAAAAACACAGCACACAGACTCCCACTTGTATCGCTTTAGAGACCATCAGGGAGAAAGAAACGAGTGAAAACAACAATGATGAAGAAACACACCTTCAACATCCCAAGTGAGTTTCCATGCATAATTAATTGAAAGATGGCTCCTTTGGGCCCAGTTCACCCATTGAGCCAAACTATGAGTTAGTTCTTGGCTCCAGTAGCTGAAACATTGGCCTTTTCTGCTGAAACCTTGCTGTAGGTGACTGGGGCTACTTCCATCTCTAAGGCACTCCTACCAATCCTCCTCATAGAACAAACCAGCAAAGTGGGTATCTGGGAGAATTCATCCTCCAGGCAAAATGCTAATTCAGAATTCTGTTAATGGGCATAAAATATTTAACCTGGGTCTGGAAAACAATATCTCCAAATAGAAATAAGAAGTCTCTCCTGTGTTTACCCCTGCAAATGCACAGTGGCAAAATAAATTCCAAAATAAAATTTGGGTTTAGTTTGCTTTGATGGATCCTTTGGTGAAATACATAACAGAACACACAAAAATCTCTTTCTCTCAGCCAGGGTTTTGGCAACATTGGGTTCCCTATCAGTAACTTGTTCATGCTTTATCAATCAACAGCCTCTAAGTCAATGTCAGTCTGCTTTGAACAAAACAGAGATGTATTAAGAGCACCTAGTGACTTCATCTAGTATCCTAAAAACCAATACTGATATTAAAATTTCTCCTACAACATGCCTGTCATTGTGTATATGTACATTTAATCACAGTTTGTTTCTTCCTCTCTGATCATTTCCTTTTTTTCTCTCATTTAATTTACTATCACCATCGCAGCTCTATAGCAGTGTAGATGGTACTATGTTTGCTCATCTGGAAGGGACAAAAAATAATCAGTATACTCTCTGCTGGCTCCACAGATATGGGCACCAAATACAGAATGTGAACTATGATGTGTTTTGTTGGGGTAAGGAGAACACTCCACAGGAGACTGTTCTCAAGGATCACTATGAAAAGCAAAAAGCTACCAGGAATAACTGTTCTACAGACTGTCTGTTTTCCTGCAAGGCAGGAAAACACTGGAAGGAGACGTAGTTTACCTAATTTAAGTCACAACCATATTTAGCTATATGAACTAGAACACTGGAGAGACTATTCCCCATTTTGACACCGGCCACTTAATTTCCTGTCCATATGTCCATGTTCAATTTCCTGACAAAATGTTTCATTCAACTTACAGTATAACCTAGATAACATTTTCAAAACTGCTGTTGCCAATGCTTCCACTAAGAAAGTCTTGATGCTTCAATAGATAGCACTCTCGAAAGGCAAAATCTATCAGTTTGTCATGCTCCTTTACTTGAGGGAGGGAACGATTTAACTCTAGTCCTTACTGCCAAAGGAAACAGATATTTAAGGTGAAAGCTGACATGGAGCACTTCTCCCCTTCTGTTGACTTCTCAAGGTAGTTGATGATAAAGTGGAAAGATCAAAGGCTGCTCTAGGGTGTATTTGCTGACGGAAAAGAGGAGAGGCGAAGCAGAGCTTGCAATGGCAACGCACTGACACATGGCAGTAAGAGTTTGCATTTCCTTCTCCTGGCCTTTCTCCACCTCACCACTGTAGCCTCCATAAGCTTATGGGCTGCAAGGATAGTTTAAACCTCTTCCACTCTAATTTGAACAAAAAAGAAAGGAAAATAAAAAAGCATTCATTTGCAAATAGTGGAAGAACTGTTTTTTGACTCTGCTAGGCAGACATGCATTAAAGGCCATAATAGTGAAAGCTGCTCTGGATTTTTGTTTTTAACAGCTTCAAAGCGCTTATTTAAAAGTATTCATTTACTTCTAAATGGAATAGCAAAGACAGAGAAAATGATGAATTTTTGTTGTTTTCGTTTTAGAAACATTTATGAAGCACCTTTGCAAGGCCTAGTTCATTAAGCAAGTAGGGCTCAAAACATTTTGTCAAAGCTTTTACAGCAGAATTCATCTTATGCCATTCACAAAGCAAGAGAGAAGACAATAATCATACATTGATTTCGAACATAATTTGTTCTGTTTTGTCTTTGCAAACAGCTAAGTCCCTCAGGAGAGCTAAATGCTTCCTACAGAATTCTTTAATTTTCAACTCACTGTATTATCAAATTAATATTTTTTTATGATAAATTTCTGCATATACACAGGAGACATAGGAAGTCATTACATCTACCAACTTAAAAACTTAAGAGATTTTCTTACTTTCTTGTTTCGTTAGAATCAGAATGGCTTATCTAACTTGAAATCGACAGATTTAGCCTTAAAGTAGACTTCCATTTTTTTAAAATTAAAAGCATATTCTGGAATACATTCTTTAATTGGCTTATTTGATGTGCTGCAATCAGTGTCTTAGAGTCATTTTCTATAGCAGTTTTCAGGTATGGATGTCCACTACCCTTGAACTTTATTCTTCATGTTTAGAAGAGTCCAAGATTCATTAAATCCACATTTTTAATCACTATTTCTTATCTCTGGTAACATGATATCAGAGGAGGAAGAAAGGCTGGAGCAGAATGCTTTAATAGAGGACAGCAAGTAGAGAAGATATGAAGAGACTTTGCTATGGAAAACATGATACTTTTGTAGGCCACAGAGAAGTCCCCAGACCGGTTCCTGTGTTGACCCAGCAACAAAACTTTTAACAAATGGTAATATCATTTGAATATATGAATACCATTTATATCTAGATCAAGAAACAGTTTTTAAAAACTTAGCTCAATTTCCAAAATATAACTCTTTTCTCTCTTTTTTTTTCCTTTTTATCCATCTCAGAAAACAAATCAGAGACATACACCATTCACACCTAAATTAGCAGGAACTTTTCTCATTATAGTGCCAACATAAGCATTTATAGGATACAAAGCTTAGTAAAAACCTGTCAGAGTGGGCTTCTGATGGGGAAAAAAAAAAAAAAAAAAACCTACTGAGGTCTTCAGGATTCTCTCCGGGAATAAATGAGAGTCTATGCTTGTTTGCTTCTGTGTAATTGATGGACTGATAAAATAATACTTATTATTGCAATGTACATACATATATGGTATGGTGTAAATATATGTGTGTGTGTATATATATATATGCATATGTTTTATATATATAAAAACTTTTTATTTCTAAGGCTAAACTCATTGCCTGTGAAGAAAACTAGTTATCCTAGCAAAATATAATTTAAAGAAAAGCAGCAAAGTACTTTTTTTTATAAATGAGATGCCACCTAGCTCATCCAGAAGGCATGCAAGCCTACTTCCAAGTTAAAAAAAGGTCCTTCTTAAAATATTAGTCTCTAAATGTCTTCTGCAGCACACTGTAGTATCTGTTTTTTAAAGGCCAAGATAAAATGTGCTGCAGAAAAAAGCTCTCTTTTAATGAATATCGCCTTCAAAATTATATTTAGAAGCCATTTTAACATGTACACAAATGTAAAAGGTAAGCCCATGTGTCCTTTGTCTTAAACCTACTTTACTTCAGTAAGCTTTTATATAAAGATACAGCTGTATGTGGTTTCTTTACTATATCCTTGCCTCTTAAAAAGCAAGGATATCTCACCCTCAGAGAACATATACATGTTTCCAGACTGATTGTTTGGAGCTGTGGACAGAATACAGAAGATTAAACCTTGTATCAACCATCAGATCCATGATGGCTTGTTGAAATCGACTGGAATTCATTTATGCACAGTGGGCTGCCTATGCGGATATCATCTGTCAAACCAGAGTCTATTTTTACAACATGAGGTACATAGAACTGTATTTGGCAACCCTAATCTCACACTGGGATATAACTCCTGCATTTTTTTTCCTATTGTCCTTCCTGTTGCTACTCCAAAGTCTGTGCTCTTTCAAGCACAGTCCTTAAAATCCAGGTCTTTAAAATCCTCTGAGAACTAGTTGTTTTATACCGGTAACTGGAATCATTTAGTTGTTTCTAATACATAGTCCACTTATGCAAGTCCCAAGCAGTATTTAATTCAGCAGAAACCTCCTGCACAGGAGATGTGCACTTATTTGCTCATAAATAAAACATAAAGAAGACTATTTGAAGACCATTTTAAAAATTGAATGCTTTTTAAGTCAAAGGTGTTGTCCTACTCATATTTGTATCGGAATTTTTTTTTCCCTTCAAGAGAGGGCTTACCCTGCACAGCAATCTTGAAACACAAAATACAAATTCTTGTACATGAGAGAGGTTTTGAATGGAGAGCCTAGGGAAACAGTCGTGCAAGTGTGATTCTGGAGTAGATGAGGAGATTGCCTGGAGGAATCTAACTCCAAAACGAGAAGAGTCCAGCAACAGCTACACGCGTGAGGGCACATGTACATTAATCAGTGATTTTGGCCTGTTAAAAAGACAAAAAATACTTCTCTGGCCCTAATAAAGACTGACACCTGAAAAGCAGCAATAATATAAAAATATATTAAAGATATAATATTAAAATATTAAAAAGTTATCCATTTGAAACAGAAGAGGAAAAAAAGGAAAAAAAGTACAAAGATGAGAACTGACTTCCCGATCAATTAATTTCCTACTGCCTCTATCGATTCTGGGAGGGGCATCAGGGCTTGGGGATCTCCCTGTTTTATGTGAAATGCTGCACTTTCCTGCGCTTATTAGTAAAAGCTCTAGCTCTCCTCAGTCAAAGGAGCTTAACCAAAAAACAAAGAAAAAAAACAAAAAATGCAAAATAAATATTAGATACCTAATTACCAATTTTGTCTCAGTATCATCTTTAATTATCTGCAATGACCTCTTCAGGAAAGTGTTTATCTTTAGAAATAGTTTAACAAAAAGTTGGGTCTTAATGAAGGAAAAGATACTTTGAAAATGCTTTTCTAAGATGAAAACTTAGTAATATTTTTTATGATGTTCAATGCATCAGAAAACACAAGTACTTGGTGTACAGTATATGGAACTGAGGAAATCATTTAGGTACTTATATATCCAAGTCTGAAACAGGTACTTATATATCCAAGTCTGAAATTTTGCTTCATGAAGCAAAATTAGTGTGTTACTAATTGTAAGTATGTTATTAATTTTATTGTCACTTTGGCTTAAAACTTTAGCTTTCTTGGTAGGAACACTTAAATTTCTTGTGATAGTATTCCAACTGAACAAAGCTTTCATTTACTCTGCATACGTTACTCCCAGTACAATCAAACCATACTCCATGGACCACCTAAATGGAAACAACAGAGATGGTGATTCACCACACATATACTTTTGCTCATATAGAAATGACTGTTTAACTCAGCATTATCATATCTCAAAGCATAACAACATTCCTGGTGAATGATAAATGCCCTTAATACATTGTTTTAGGAAAAACTCCCTTGATGACTCAAAAGTGAGGAAGGAGAAAAGCCAAGAATCAATGTGGAAAAAAAATGGTTCAATCAGCTTGGATATCAGAGTTTCATACGGAACCACTCACCTCAATCACCTCTGGTTGTGACATCATAGAGGATGGCACCAAATCAGTGGGGACATCCATGGTGCCTCCAAATACCTCAGCGGTCTGCAGCACCCTTCCTCTGCAGCTGCCAAGCCTTGGTTAGGAGTAAGGAGATGCTCGCTCAGATCCTAGTCATGCTGGCATTTGTTCCTAGCAGAAAAGAGAAAGAACTGTTGAGGGTAACAGGAGAACTGCCTATGCAGTTAACACCCAAGCCCTTCCGTGGCTGCAAAATCAGCTTCCAAGTCTGCACAGCCCAGTTTGCTCACACAGCTATCCACAATAAACTTGCAGGAGAATTTTCGAAGTGCACCTTTGAGCATGGTCCAGAGCAACAAAAAAAATTCATCCAGTCACACAGACTAGGATTTACACAGAGAGAGTACAGCAAAACAGCTTGCAACAAGTTTACAGGGAAAGACAGTCACTTACAGAGAGCTAAAATTGTGTTTATGTTTTTTTAACAAAAATATTTCTTTCCACTCCATAGAGGAGTGTTCATAAATGTACTTGATGTAGGTTAGGATACATTTATTCCTTCTCCAGCTATTGTTTTACATTTCATTTATCACATTAACTTTATTTTGTATTAATAAAAATAATTTAAACATTATGACAGGCTTTTCTTTTCCTGGTATATTTTACCCATACCCATATTTTGCCAGATATGTTCTATAGGTGGCAATACTGAATTGCTCAGTAAAGTCAGTTCAGATGATCCAAATGTCCATCACGCCCATGCCCATTATAATGCCCATGTCCATTATGCATGTCAAGGTTAGGTCAGCTTCAGTGGATATTTCAGTTTTTATGTGCAAAGACAACTAAATGAATCATACAAAAGCAATAAATGCATGCAAATTAAGACTGCTCAAAAATTCCTGACTAAGGCCACTGTCTTAACTTCTTTCACTAACCCACAGGACAGACATAAACAAATATATCCCATGTTATTAGCCACCATGGAAAAGAGACCTTATGCTCACTTTATCTGCCACTTCCTATTCTGTAAGTCACTGCAGAAAATCGTCCCTAGTGAAGTGTACTCAACACCTGACAGATAAGGAAAAATGCCCCCAAACCTAACGGGTATTTTTCAGACAGAGGGCATGGTATAATCATACAGACAGTGCTAATAACTTTCCTGGCCTTCGGTTTATTTTTTCAAAGCCCACTGTTACCTAGCAAGCCAAGAAAGAAGAGATAAGTAATGTAGCAGGAAAGTTGCACTCCACATGCTCTCTGAGTCAGTTATGTCTTCTTTTGTTAATTTAAACCTAGTTTTTGCATGCCACTGTGGAAATTATTCCCTCTTCTTAAAAAGCATCATCTTAAAATGCCTGCTTCATATTCCAGCACATCCCAGAGTGCCTTACGTCACATGTAGCTGACATTCTCATCTTCCAAGCTCTAGGATCACTTTTTCCATCTTTATATAGCTTTCCAATGACCCCTATTCTTTCCTACTCATCTCTTGCTAGTAGCATTTCATTTTTTCCATTCCTTGCTCCAAAGTTATACTACTATACTCAAGGAGAGGAAAGAAAACAGATTAAGCCTTCCTTCAAAAAAAAAAAAAAAACCCTCAACTGGAAATCAAATATCCAAGACACAGATCCTTCGAGCTTCCCTCTTCCTTTTCAAAACAGAATTATGTCTTTCTAAAATTCACTGACTTCTTTACTGTGCGTGACAGATGTAGAAAACAGATTCAAATACTGTTAGCTTGAAACTTATTTATGTGCTCTTCTGACTTAAGTAAGCTTTGCTATTTGACTAAGAGTGACTTTCAGCAAAACTTCATCAATAGCCTCAAGAGTCTCAACCAACAGAAACTGTCACCATCTTGTCAGCTTCCACAAATACGGCTTAAATAGGACCTCTTAAGACATATGTTTCTGTTTTTATCAAAACACACTTAAGAAAAGCAGTGTTCTTGAATCTCCCTTACAGCATCTCACCTTTAATTTGTTTGAAACTCATTTTGCTCTTACCTTCAAAATGCAGCTGCTCTTGAATAAAGAAGGAAGAAAAACTTTTACAGACAAAGCAGACACTTACTTCAGGGAGGACTACCAAGACTTGAAAAGGTCCCCTCAGAATCCTATTTATCAGATGAAAATGATTATTTTCCATCCTTTCTTTTATTGGGGAGCATGATGAGCAGAAGAGAGAAAATGCAAAGAAAGAAAGAAAAAAAAGAATCTATTTGTTCTTTGCACTCCAGTTAATGCTAGGAGAGGCAAAAAGCTGAACCCAAAAATGCAGCTATCAGTCTAACACAGGAGAGAGATTATCTACCCCTGTAATCACTTTTTGCCTTTTCTTCAGAAAACAAAAAACAAAGTACTAGTAAAAAAAATCCTAGACATGTAACAATTATATGCAATAGTAATACAGGTAGGGTTTCGCTTTATTTCCCTATCTGTATTTCCACTGCATATAATACCACACTGACCACTCACTTTGGCCGGGAAAATAAATTTACCTTACAAGGCAAAAGAGGCTTCCAGCCAGCCCAATAAATAAAAATACTGCAGCCAAAATAAATATGCTGCAATAAATATACTGCAAAATAATAATTAAAAATGCTCCAAAAATACTGCAATAAAAATACAGCAGTCAAAAGCTAAGCACTCACCTTTGATATGCCGCCTATCTCTCCAATGACATATATGTCATTAGATTGCACTAACTGGTAAAGAAGGAGAATTTCACATAAGATGGCGAACTTCCCAGGAAAGGGGTGGGCCTGTGCAAGACCATGAAGTCAACTGAGCAAAACATGGAAGTTCAGCACAGGGAGGGTCAGCTGCAGCCCGACAGCTGGCTGGCATTGTGTGAAGGCATTTCCTCTAGCACAGAGACACTTGCAGCCAGGAAGAGGAACCAACATGTCCTGCCCTGCTACCCCCAGGTCAGTGCGGCAGATCTGCAGCGTCAGGAGCAAGAGGGCACAGATGCCCATCCTGAGGGCACAGTAACACAAATATCCCCAATGGGAACTGCAAAATCGCAGGTCCTTCATAACAGAGCCCTTCTTGCTCAACGCTTCACTCCAATGCTCTGCTTTAGGGTGTTTTGGAAGTTTTTTTTGGTGTGCCTGTGTTTTTTATTTTTTTTATTTTATTTTTTTTTACAGCTCACTCACTACAGCTTTTGGGACTCATCTGGAAAGTAAACTGTGAGCTCTCCTCGCTTATGCAAAGGACTAGCTCTAGTGACCAAAGTGAGCGAGGTGCAATGCTACTGTACCCAGAGGAAAAATAAAAAATACTTAGCTATTGGGACCTTTTTTTTGGAGACAACAAAGCAATGCAAACCCTGGGATATTTCAGGTTGAAATTGTAAACTTCAAAAACAAACAAACGAACACTTGGTAGTTTCAAGCATCCGAACAGCATGTATACGAACAGACCATAAGGATTCAATACAGCTTACTGATGTGTACTAAGTGTATTAATATACATGAAAATCCCCAATGAAACCAAAGGAAAACTACAAGAACTCTCTGTAAAACAGCAGGGAACTGGATGCAAAACACAAAGCTAAATCAGGTTTTAATGAAAGTTGGTTCAGCAAAGGAGAAGAAATGCAGCCAGCACTGGCACAGTTTCATCATGCAGCTGAGCCCAAGTAACATCTCGTCTGCCCGAAAGGCAGAGATGTTACTTTTGTCATCTCCTTTCCACCCTCCCCATGTCCCTTCTGCTTACTAAAGCAGATCCTGGGACTACCTCTACTGATTTGATTGACAGATTGATCTTCTGACATTTTAGTGAGCAGACTGTGCCTATTTCAAGGGAAAATGCCCATCTGGGCCAGAATACACTAAGGAAAGGAGGAAGGATGGAAGAAAGCGAGGAAGGAGACCCTCTTTCCCTGCAGGCAATATTGAGCTTCCTAAAGGACCCTGCAGGTTCAACAGAGAAAATTAATAAAACTTTATCAACAGAGCATGCCAAAGTCAATGAAGCACAGAGATCACAGGTAAGTAAGTCAAAGCTACTACTGTATGCAGCCACAGCATAAATTATACTTTACGTAGTGTCTTCTTTCCTCTCCTATCGTTTTTACTGTAGGGAGAAACCAGTAATCCTCACACATCCCAAGAGCTGTCCTCAGCAGTGTATGTGGGCTTTCAGCAAGGCTTCTCCCTGGGACCTCAGCGCTGTAAATGCTGCCTCCTCCATTTCCTGTTTAATACTTGTAGGCCATCTAGCCAAAACCACATTATTTTGAATCACCTCTTGATGTGACAGGTAGCTAATATGTCAGGATTAGGATGCTGGGCACTCTGCCCACCCAAGAGAACAGTGTCACCAAAGGCTGTGCATGCAGAGGCAGGTATGGGGGCGAAGGAGGAGGCCGCTTTTGAGCGATGTCTGATGTACGTGACCTCCTCCTTAGTCCACAGCTAAGGTTATGTTGAAGACTTTCCGCCATCAAGTTGGGCTTCTGAAAGCATTCCGGCTGAAAACCAGTTGGACTGTGCAAAAGAAGCTCCCTTCTGGCCTCTCTCGAGCAACAACAGAAATCACACTAGCCACGCTCTCCCAGGAGCGCACAAACAGGCTCGCTCCATTCAAGCAAACAAAAGTAGCCTCTAACTTAATACCCGTGTGAGCCCAGGGTACGGGCCCCCGGTTTTCAAGAACAAATAAAGAGAACAGGATCTTCACATAAACTTCACTAAAGAGTATTATGGCAACGAATGTAATTGCTTTTAAAAAGGAAGTCAGAACCACAAAAGTACAGGAGTGGCTTCTTACTAATAAGATTGTGCTGACTTGTTGCAGTAAAAAGCATTACAAAAATGCAAAAAAAAAAATGGATATAGATTCTCACACATCATTCTTGAAAATTGGAAGTCCATGCATTGCCAATGAATTTCACTCATTCTTCTCTTGTCAGATGCTGCTGCCTGTGCTGTAAGCAGATCTAGAGAGCCATAAATTGTGGAAAAGAAGTTGGATCTGTATTTAAAATTAGTAAAGTGAAGATTACCAAATTTCTTCTCCCCTGCAAAGGTTACTCATCTTTAACAAATGATGCTTCACCATAAAACAAAACATTCAGAAAGCCATTACTGTAACATGTTGGTTGAGGGTTTTTTTTTTTTTTGATTGAGTTGTTTTTTAATTGAGAAAATTCAGCTGACATTTCACACAGCATGCATACCCAACATACAGAGCAGGCACACATTCTTACCAAACAAAACATACTGCTCATCAAACATGTTATGATTAACCATCATAGTTTCTGGATTGGCTGTCTCAAATCACAGAAAAGAGGAACAATGTTGTTTTGTCATTAAGTAGTAAGAAGAAATGTAAACAGGATAGAAAAACAAAACAAAATAAAAGTCTGAACAACATGCAAAAAGGTGGTAAGATAACATGAAAAAGATCTGATAGAAAGACTCAAATTGTAGATGTTACTTCACAGACATTATATATATATATATGTATATATATATATATACCCATATATATCATTCGGCTGCTTATCTCCCGCTGCCTCCTTCACCAAACAGTCTCTGCTTACAAGCATTGCTTTGTTCAGCACAAACAAAAGCACGGTCCTGCCAAGGCAGCCTATGAGGCAAATAACAAAAATGTTTCAGGCATCAGTAAAGCTGTGCCCCAACCTGGCTGTTTTCTTCATACCTCTTTATAAACCAATGGCATATGAGACAGTGTGAAAGCCTAGGGAAGGCAGCCCCTTGGCAGATTGCCATGTAACACTGGATGTTTACAGCTAGCACAAGAAAAACGCCTGGAAAGCAGGTGATTTGCATAGGACTATGAAGACTAAGCATGGCTTCCACTGACATGCTGTGATAATATACAAGTTATCAGCTCTCCCTCTGACCTTTCTGCAGAGTCATGGATCACTTCACATATGTAATATTTGGTCCCTTCTTCTGTAATGTTAGTATAATACTGCCCATTTCACAAACAATCTCTGGTGTTTTCCACAAAGGTGCCTCATGTACTCACTCACCCAGGACTGCTTTGTCTTGGGTAAGGGATATCTGCAGAGGGTTCTGCTATTCTCTGCATTCTGCAACTTTTTTTTTTTTTATCTGAAGTTATGTCTCACAACTATAGCCTTGAACAAAAGGGTTTCATGTAGCTACACTCAAAATGTTTCTATTGCTCAGTTTACCTACAAAAGGCACTCTTTCTGTAACTTGTATAGATGGGATCCTTAAGAGTAATGCAAGATGAATGGCTACTAAGTCCATATTAAAAAAAAAAAGTCTGCTTTTCTCTTAGAAAAGAAAAAAAAGGATTCTACACTATAAGCATGAATGTTCAGTTACCTGCCACAGACACCTGGTCTCTGGTTTCTCCCGTTCTGCATAACCTCTTCTTGGTCTATACAAAACATTTATAGATATAGTTTCTAGCATATAGGGAAATGAATGTAAAAGGTGGAGAAATGGTTTAAATTTATCCTGCAAAGAAAAAAAAAAGATATTACTGATATTATTTTCTTGATTATAGTGGCTTAGTGGCTGCTAGTGACTATTGCAGAAATGTTGATCCTCTTTTTTAAGAAGATGAGAACACTAGATTTTCTTCCTAGCAGGAAGATGCTACCTCTTTTGATTCCTTCTGTTTCTTTAAGCAAAGCCTTTATTCTCTCCAATATACATCACTTTGAATGGAGGCTGTACAGATTGCTTAAGAAAATTAAATTCTTTGGCTTAAGACAATTCTGAACAATGTAACAGCAATCTTTTAAAGAGGAACATTGAAACTGCCCTTGAAACATACTTTAAAGTGATAAAAAGTCCTTAAAACCCCAGGATATGCCAACATGATTTCAAAAGCGGGTGCAGGTACCAGTGCCTATGAAATGTTCAGCAGACTGGCAAAAAGACAGTAAATCATACTGTGTAAATGCAGATAAGAAGCTCCTGGTCTCCATGAAATTCCTGCAATATGATCCAAAGGCTAAAGTTAATATTACTTCCTGATAACAGTTTCAAACAAATCTTTACACAAGCACAGCACTTCATTTCCTCACTTACTTTTGTTCACCTCCACTTGAAAAAGAGAAGCCATGTACAAAATCACTGTCCTTTCACCTCAGGATCTCCTCTTTCTTTCTCACCTAGCTTATCTTGATTGGTGTTTTAGTAAATATCTTGTTTGTATCAGGGGCCAGCTTGCTGAATCTCAAAGGCATTCAGTACATACTGTACTATGACAAACGCATTTGCAGAATGAACTGCACAAGATATGTGAAACTTTTCCAAATGACCTGCCAAAGCATATTGACTTAAGCTAAATTGATTTAACTGGTTATCATGTCTACAGAGCATATTTACCTCCAACTTCTGCCCTCTCCTTCTGTTCCAGGATGTGTTTTGCCTGCAAATGCAGATAACCTCTTGCACCCTGCATCAACTTGCTCAGTTACAAGAAGTCAATTGCTGCGTTTCCATATTAGGCAAAAGGTGCAAGGAGGGAAACAAAAAAAAAAAAAGAGGAGGAGGAAATTTCCACAAAAAAATGATGCAGCCCATTGTTGTATTCCTGTTTTACAGCTCTTCTGAACAACAGCAACAAGTTGCCTGCTCTATTTACTCAAAGAGACTCTTTTCCTACAGCTCCCTCTTGAAGTATTGGTAACTAAGAAAAGCCGCCTTCTCCTCCCTCAGTTGGTATAGTCTGAGAAGTATAGTAAAATTAATTATTCCTTTTAAACTTTGTTGACAGTGTGCACATTTGAAAATACACATTTTACTCTACAATTCTGCAGCTTTGATTGGTTCTCTCACCTAACAGTCTTCTACAGAAAACAGGATGAAGTCTGTCTTTGCATGCACCATCTATTACTATAACAATGAAATGGAAGTACATTTAGTAATACTACTAAATAATCAATTGAATGACATGAATCTGAAATTACACATCCAGAGTAAGAAAAAAAAATCCTATTAAGAGCATGAAAGACAAGAATATATGGCTGATATCACAGAAAATAATATAAGCACTGACTGGGTTGCTACACTGTTTATAGACATCCTTGCAAAAGAAGGGAAACACAACTAAATTCAGCATTGTTTCAGACCCAATACCAACAAATAGCACAAGTTACACCCTTTTTACAGCGTATGCAACACTGGTCTCCACTGTCACAAGGAAGAACAGTTATATAAAACATGCCTCCACCCAAAGCCTTCCTGTCTGTCACAGCTAGTCCCTGGATTGATTGCTTTGAAGAGCAAGAGAGCTTTAGCACACTTGGCCATGCCCATGTGTTTCCGAATGAATAAAAACACCATACAGATGGATTTGTGAAGTTGTGCTGGGAGGCAGTGGCTTTTTCAATGAGGATGGCTGGAAGGCAAGCACAACACCACTCAGTGCTAGCTGACACAGAGCAGCATCCCGGGCTCCAGCACTCTCAGCAGGAGACCGCAGGGTCTCCAGAGACTGGAGGCACAAAACAGCACATTCACTGTATTCACTGCTCTTTCTTTCCTGCAGAGACTAGACAATCGTGTCCTTGGAAACAGCCTTGACGCTAAACTCAGACATTTTAAGTCCAATTTCACTGTCTAGAAAAAGTAGATTTTAGTAAAACTCCCTAAGATACTGAAAGATTCAGACACAGCAAAGGGAAATTTCTGCCTCACAAATATGGCAGAAAATATCGAATAAAACTTGCTTGATGGTCTCAGCCCTTTCCCAGTGGCAAGAGTTCATATTACAAAAGTTACAACCAGCTTTAAGGAATTGCCTGATCTCTTTCATTCTCAGCAGAAAGATCAGGGAGACTGAAGAAGCAAAGAAACTGATCTACTCTCTCACTTCTGCAGAAACAATCAAGATCCTCATGGGAAATTAGATGATGCTTTCCATACTGCTATCATGCCATCACATCACACAGGAAGTAAAAATTATTTTTCAGATGAAAGACAGCAACTATACAAACTAAAAGATGCTCCTGTAAATAATACCCCATCCTCAAAACACAGAACACAAATTTGCCCAAACTGCAGCTGAAAATCAATGGACATCCAGGGACAATTTTCCATCAAATCCTTGTCCCTGTGGATGAACGAACTACTCATTACCGAGCAGTAATAACTGGTTAATTCAATTTCTTATTAAAATCCAGTTCTTCCTTGTAGATACTGATTAAAAAGTCAGATCTTTTCTTTTGCAAATGCAAGCTGAGCAAACTAATCTAATAGGGCCAATTTCTAAGAAAATGATTTCTGCTTGTAGAACTCCCATATTGGTGAAATAATGCACTGCTTGAGCAAAAACAATTCTAAAGTTATTATTTTTAAAATCACAACACAACAAACAATAACAAACAAAACCTGAGTAAGACTAAAACAAAATCTCAGTAAGACTTAAAAAAGAGGAAGCGGATAATGCAACCAGAAGGAATCAAAATTTTCAATACCTCGCTAATACCACAAATGATTTGTTCATTATAAATAAACTGGCAACTACAATGGAGTATGAAACTTCAGAAAAGCAGAATCTGGTGATCCTAATTGCTCTCTCCTGTCCTTGCCATTTGGATACACAGGAATTGGAAAAGGCTTCTGTAACACTCCCTTGAAGCTGAGAGCTATTTCCCAAAGCAAGAAGATGGCAACAGGGCCACCAGAGTTGCATTCTGACTGTCCAGTGCAATGGTGCAGATTTACAAGCATGAGCAAAGGGAGCAGAGCGCTTAGGCTAATGAGTCCAAGGAATGCAGAGACCCTAGGACATCATCTCATGAGCACCAAATTCCTTGCTTTCTGTTGTTCAGTCCCAAGGCTGTCCGATCTGGAAAACCAGACTGGGAGACTGCAAATATGCCCTCGGTTAGATCACACAAATAGAGAACCCCTCTCCTGGCTGCTCAAAGATATTCCCTGTTTTACCCCACCCATACCACCTGCTTTCTGGCTTTTTGCAAGCTTTTACAGTCTGAGTGTCTGTGACATCAACAACCAAAAAAGGCAGAAGGACAAACACTTTCACCAGTACAGGTCCAACCCAACCAGTGAGCATGTCAAAGCAGACTATTCATTGCAGTCTGTTCAAAGCAGACTGTCTTCACTGTTGCTGCTTCAAGTTCAGCATGAAAAACTTCTGGAAGTGATTCAACATAATCAAGATACACCATAGAATCAGGGATTTTATTGTTGCTTTCTGTTGTTCCATGTAAGCAATGCATCTGATTCTGTGTTTGTACAATGACTGTTTTGATTGCATTTTTTCAACCAAAGCATACATTCTGCTTAATAATATACATGACCACATCGTAGCATCACAAGCACAACCAGCAGCATTTTTAGCCATGCATCACCTTGGACTGTTTTACTGGGAACTGCATCTCTGGCCAGAGCATTTAACTTTAATTTAAACCAATGAACCAACCAAAAAACAAACAAACAAACAAAAAACTTCTAGAACTTCAAACTTCAACTTGTGCAGCCATCTGAGAAGCATCTACAAAAAAAAATCAATATTGTGCCTTGCTTTTTACAAAGAGGTTTACTCTTTACATAATTTTATAGTAATGAGAACCACAAATGACCTTTCCTTTTTAAGTCCTTAATTTGACTTCAAACAAAGTTTCACAGTAGAAAGGTCTCCAATTTAGATTCTAGAAATTCAAGAATAAAAGAGCTAACAAAACGAGATAAAAAAAAGCAGAAGTCCAAAAGCATACCATAAAGCAAAAAAATAAAAAAGTCTACATTGCTCTCTGCATCTACTCAATCACAGCTGTGCACCTCAAAGTTTTGAAAAGGTGCTCCAGAGAATTTTGTAACCTCCTTCAACTGGAAGGGATTAACAGTTTCCACTTCCTCAATCTTTCACTTTCAGAAGCCTAATACAGATGCTAAGTTTCCCTACACAGGGTTAAAAAAAAAAAAAAAAAAGCAGGTTGAGTTTTCTGTATAAATATGAGTCTGGAAAGAAAACTATTTCAACACTAAGATGTTTAGATAGGAAAAGATCACAAGCATGCATGCAAAAAAATGCAGACAGGTGAATCCCAAAAGCAAAAATATTCTAATATAATTGACACAAATACTTAACAAAGCAGAAATGTATTTGAGGAGAAAATTAGAACACTTTTCTCTGCCATCTCATGCATAGATGCTATCTGTGCAGAATTTAGATTTTGTATTACTCCTTTTATTTCTGTATCTCATGACTTTTTTCTCACTACAAAAGAAGCTCTAAGTAGCTTTTCTTTTGGCTGATTTTAAAAGTTGCCTTCATATTCTGTTTGCTGCAACACAGTAATCAATAAATGATCTCAAATCCAATTAATTTGCATTCACAGCTCAGCTTGTGCTTAAGAAAATATGGTATCAGTCAAACCACTCTGAACAGGAGCTCTGTGGCTAATCAGGGAAAGATCATTGTTCTTGCCTCCACGATTAATACTCAGTGTACTACAAAACGGCTTCTAAATCTTCCCATGACAAAGTGCGTCCAGAGAAGGTTTCAGCAGTGATTGCAAAGAAATGTATCACCAGGTGGAGCCTCCTTACCCAAACTGAAGAGTTCATGAACTCTGCAGAGAAAAGAAGACTATCTATCACCTTATTCATTGACTCCATACTCATTCATTTACAACAAAGAAAGAACCTTGTAGTGTCTTTCCCTCAAAGAAATCATCCACACAGAGAACTCCTGGTCAGGAGAGATCCTCTCTTGATCCAGTGGTCTAGAATATAACCTCTGTCCATCCAAAACACTGAAAGATCAATCCAGATATATATTAAAAATAAAAAATCCACTAGTCAAGAGATTTGTAGTGCTAGGATTTCAATAGACAACACATGAAGAATTTGCAGGGAATTTTTTGCCCAGTGCCACTGCTTTGCCTATCACTCTGTCTCATACCCATTTTGCAGATGACAGAGGTAGGTGGACCTTCAGGTTTCACCAAAGGGAAGACAGTTCATCATTTGCAACTAAGCTATGCATTTCTATATCTTTCACTTATCTACCCTGAGGTTATTTTTCAAGTTTGACATGTCAAAAAGTGTCGTTCTGTGGCCACTGTGAAAGGCTCTTTGGCGAGTAGATTATTCCTGAAGTTGCAAGCTACTCATTATCTCTGGAATCATTTTTATTTGGGTTTTTCTGTTTGATTTGGCAAAATGAGAGCGTATGAAGTTCAAAGGCATTTGCTGATGATTTCAATGGCAGGCAAGGAAGGCAACAGGCCTCCCACTTCCCTAAGCATTTGCTCCAGGTTCAACCCAGCAGCTCCCCTGCTGAAACCAGGAGAGCCCTGACATCACTCCTTGCAACATCCGTGCTCTGATTGACTCTTTATAGCAAAAGCTATTCACAGAGATGGCAGGAGGATGTCATCACAATGCTAATGAAGGCAGAATGAATTTTCATTTGGTCCATGGTGACCTTCTTTACAGACTGATGGAAAGCACCAAGAACATCTTGAAAGGAAAAATACAAACATCTTACCTCCTACATGTTACTGCCAGCAAGAAGCTCATTAAAAAGATCTTTTCTAAGACATGTAACATGCCATTATGAAAAAGGGGAACTAAATGCTACATCTGATTAACGAAAAGATTTTTTGATGTTTCTAATTTTCTATGTCTAAAATAAACCTCAGGGTATGCAGAGGAATTTGTATCCTCACTATTCTTAGTTCTGCCATCAAAAGCAAATGCACACTTTAGCTAATAAACAGACATTTTTACATTTTGAAAATACACACCCTCACTATTTGGCTTAATATTTGACATGCATAAATGCACTTTGCCTAAATCATGACAATTACTGCAGAGACTTGACTGTCATCACCTGCACACTAATCCACAAGACAGGCTGCAGCAAAGCAGCTTTATATGTAGTTGAAACTAATTTCAAGAATTTTTGCTAAGAGTATCACCATCCTGCTTGTCCACAACTGTATGAGGCTCCTCTCCACAACTTATGGTAAATATCAACACTTTTTCTCTCGTTGCTACACATTGATGGATGGGAAATATTACTTATTAAACTTTAATTTAGTTTGTCTAGGTGTCCCTAAAGTGTTTTTAACTAACTCTTTTGTATTTCTCTGACCTGAGTCAGTTTACACCATCCACAAATTCAGTTCTCTCCTTTGCTAAACCTCCTTTCTCTACTATGTCTGTACAAAAATACAAGTGATCAAACCCAGAATAATGGCACAGACATCTACTCTTCTCTGTCATAAGGAAACAGTGTACTGGTTACCTACCTCTTGTACAGGACTTCGTTGCCCTTTTTTTTTAAAAAAAAAATATCTGAAGCGATCCTTTATCTTTTTAAAAGCTCCTTTCTTCTCTGAAAAGCTATTTCTGAGCTTTATCAAGGACACTCTCAAGAGTTCAAAAATTCTGCAGTTTTCTTGCTTTTCTCATTTTCTTGAAAGTCCCCCTTAAAAGCCCAAAAGGTTGCCTACCCACTACCACCCAGAACCTCCAATCTTATTTCAATTGTTATCTATCAGGTTCTCCAATCAGCTTCTCCTAATGATTTCCATGAATGCTTGCAAGTTAAAGACCACTTAGAGAATAACATCTGTCCTGCCACTCTGCCAGGTAGTAATACCTAGTGCCAGTTATGTCACTTCAGGAATAAGTGGTCATCTGCTTTACTGAAAGGGATGCTGGTTGGTACCTGTAGGTTTCTTTAGCTATGTTAGAAGCTTCTTGTCTAGGACTGATCTATTTGCCATAAGACAAAACACACAAACAAAACCCGGATCCTTGGAATCATGCATACTAAGCCACAGAAATTACCAAGACAGCATCAGCTGCAAGGAGCAATTTCAGCCACAGCAGGTTAGAAATCCACTGAGTTGTTTAAATTAATGAGTGCTGAAGAAATAAGATATGCCTGAAAGTGTTGGGTTTGTTCATTTATTTGTTTATTTTCCTTCAATTTCTCTATTTCAAATATCCTTGGACTAGGAAAACTCAGAGACTTTTTTTTTAATGCATGCCATCATCTAACTTAAACATGATCTCATGGCTCTAAAATAAACTTAAAGAAAGAAAGACCAGAAAACAGGGGAAAACCACAACTACACCAGGAAAAATAATGATGATAATGGAAAAATAATGATGATAATGGAAAAATAATGGTGACAATGGAAAAATGACAACGACCTGCTTGGATTTGTGTAAACAACTAACTGTGTGTATGGTCTCTCATGGCACAACCACAGGGAAGCTGTGGTCATATGACAACGCTTTTCATAATCTGCACTTTCGTGGCAATGACTTCTGAAGTACTAAATGCCTCCAAAATAAGCCATTTCAGAACATTTTCTGAAATTGTTTTAAAATGGTTTGCTTCTACTGATAAACTCTAGATCTGAAGAATTTACCTAATAGGAAGAGAAAAACTCAAAGACACCCCAGTTGATGATTGCTTGTTGTTTAAAATGCACCATTAACTCTCAGCAGCATCACTACTTTGCGTAGGTGTGTGTGCATGAGTATGAGTGTGTGCTCGTAAAGCTCCATATTGCCACCTTGATCTCAGTGAACACATATGAAATATTGCATATAAACACATACAACATCATAGCTGCATGAGAAAGCAAATAACATGCATGTTTTTGTCCTCTTCCATGCTCATTGAAATGTCTGCACACTCAGATCATAAGCTGAAATAGCTCTTTCACAACACTGAAACCACATGTGTGGGGATGGCCTCACCCAGACATTTGGAAGAATTTAACTCCTAGAGAGTTCTCACCACTAATTCACTTAACAATCAATGTCATTAAAGCAAACAATAGTAGGCAACTAGCTTACTTTTATCAAGGTGTTAAATCACCACGTGGGATAGCACAGGATGTTTTTCTCCAGCTCTCTATCACTCCTCAGCAGGAAAAGCAGCATGAATTGCTCATCATAACAACTTACAAACAGACTTTTAATATAAATTTCCAAGAAAAGTCCCCCTTCCCCCCACCTCCCCAAAGACAGTGACACAATTCAACATTTTCATGGATCAACAACAGAGAATTCATTATTAACAAACACTAACCAAATTTTGCTAAGAACTTAAAAAAACAGTATGCTGGCATTACTCTGAAACAAGCTTGTACTTAAATATAAGGGCTATATCCTTTCCACTAGATAAAAAACATCTGGATGATAACAGAATGTCACAGTTTTCGAAATGGCTTTGAGGGGTGTCAGAGTCAAAGTAAACACTTCCACCTCCTCAAATCCCGTGAACATCTGTTCAGTCTTCAGATAGAGGGAACCAGCAGAAAATACTATAAACTGGAAATGTTGAAGCCAAGGAAGTCCGCAATTCAACTTGCCAACCCCCAAATAAAAATGTACCATCTTAATATAGATTTACATGGACCTTGACCAGTGGTGTGCAAACAGAAGTTTATCTGAAGTAGAAACTTGCCAACCACTCCCCACCAAAAAAGTACATTAAAGGTTGCACAGAATCAGTTTAGCATGGTTCAGGCCAGCACCAATGCAGACACAGTAACTGTTTATCAACTTCGCAAAACAAACTGGAAATAACAGTCATGCTGCTTCAGAAATATTTTTGTAACATCTGCAGCAATCCAGTTAACTGTTCATTGGGCAATTTCTACAGTACTATATTTTGAATAGTGAAGCTGAATGAAGTTTGGCAAGAATTAAGAATTGACAATGAAGAAGAATTATCTTAATGACTGGGTTTAAATTCCCTATTCTCACGTCACTGCTTTTTCCCAAGGCCACAAACAAACTTATCAGATGGACAGCAGTGACCCAGAAATAAGATCTTACCTTTGATCTTGCTATAATAGAAGGACAACAAACCCAGTAGCTCAAGACAACAAAAATCCTGATGTTGACAAATGAAACATAATTACTTCTTGCCTACCATTCACGTTGTTGGTGTACTCATGATAATATACCCAGAATTTATGAGTCTTTGAAGGAAAAAAAAAAAAAGTTCTTAGTAGAGATCAAAAGGATTTATTATTAGGAATGGGTAAAGAGAAGAGGATGGAGAGGTGACTAGGTTTATCCCTCTTGTTCACACTCAGAAGCCCACTCAGTTCACTGTTTACAGAAGCCGAACTCAGCCAGTTGCAGTTTTAAGCAAACACCCTTTAGAGTTTATTAGGAAGCAAGATTGTTCCATTATACGCCGGGAGCAGAAATTGTCAGAAATATTTGCCAGAGAACAGGAGCAGGAGTATTTGGTTTTGGCCTCAGGTAGTTCCTGCTGATCATTCCATGAATTCAAGATTTATAAATGCAAATCACTTCTGAGCCCTTCTCTGAAGAGAGACTAGTGAAGGAAAAGCCAAAATCGCACCACCTTTCCCTCTGACTGCTTCCCCTCTCAGTTTTTGAGTGAAGTTTATTGCAACATAGGTTCTTGCATATCTGAAAAAGGGGTAGACACAGAGGATTATCATGCTATTTAACTAACACTTTACGAATTGGCTTGGATTAGCTCTAGGTACCATTTGGTAGGCAAGTTCTCAAGTACATACAGGAGGTCATGTGGATTAAGTAGGTTGTTGTAAATTCACACCATACTTTAGTGATTACTTAACTTCTCTTACTAGGTCCTCAGCGTGCAGACTATCCAATAGAAACAAGAAATACTTTAGTCAGAATATTTGAGAGATACCAGGGATTCAAGAGAAAAATCAAATGCCCACAGGCAGAATGCACTCAATGTAAACACACAACCAAAAAAAACTTTCAATGTTTGTGTTCTGAGAGAAGTTACTCTCCATTCAGTGCACCTTCCTTTGCAAGTGCTATCAGTTCTCTGTGCTTTACATCGAGACACACTCCTTTCATATGTCTTTTAAGAAACAAGAGAAAAAAAAGAAATTTTAACAAAAGAAAAATGCAACCGAATAACAATCTTGATCATTATGGAAAAGAAAATAAACAGAATTATATAGTAGTTAGCCTCAACTCTCCCCTTGGAACTCATGCACACTGGCTTGGGTATGCACACTTAAATGCACACTTCAAAGCCTGGTTAAGACAGTTTGCAACAAAAGAAAAAACCATAGAGCATCACTAGGGAATCGCTAATACCCTCTTTATTTGCGATTATACAAACTAGGAAGGCCAAGGCATTCAGGCCACAGAAGGAAAGCGTACTGAAATCCACCCACAAGCTGCAGTTTTTAGGCATCCCACAGTCCTCCCAAGTGCCTCTATGACACCAAAGCCAAGGACCCTCTGGGTTCCTCTGACCCCTGACAGCTCTACTGAGCAGAGCTGGCTCTAATTTACAGCCCCAACCAAAGCAGAGCGGCCATCCCTCACTTAGCCCATCTTATGCAAACACGAACCACCGCATGCTGGCTTCACTGACACGCTTTAGCTGGTGCTGCATAGCAGCAACCTGGCTCTCCGAGATACTCTCGCTGGAGGTAACACCACCAGCCTGGAGGTAGAGAGAAATACATGAATTTTCTCGGCACGGTCACACTAGCATCTCCCTCTAGTGGAGCTGCGGCTTATTTCTGTAACAGTCCCTTCTGCAGAGTCACGGGCAGAGGGAGAATTTAATCAGACCACAAACCGGGCTGGCAGCCGGCATCGGGCACAGGCAGGCTTTGGGCTGTGCGAGCAGGATGCCTGGCAGTTTCTACTAGCCGAGAACTGTCACTGCGTGCTGGCAGCTTGAAGGAAAAGCAGTCTTTTCTGGCTCTGTCTTTCCATGCATCTGCTGATGCTGAAGCAAGTGGGAGCAGAATGTTCCAGTGCCAAACCTCTCCCTTTGTTTAGTGTCACTCTCCCAAAGCACAAAGCAATGACCTTCCCAGAAAGATCCTGCTGTGAGCCCCCTGCGTAGTCTTCATGGAACAGTGGGAAGAATTTGGGTGAGGACAGAGGTAAAAAAACAGTAGCTAAGTCTCAGTAACACTTTGTTGATAAGAGCTAGAGAACAGGTTTCTCAAGAAACTTCATGGAGGAGATACTGAGGGCCCAAACGCAGGACCACAGCAGAAGTATTAGTTAAAGTACACTAGCTTTATGGCATTTCTGCATTCTATGCAATCATATAATTCCCTTCTGTCATCAGGTTGTCATCAGCTTGCACTTCTTTATCTGAATATTTTTCTTTAAACTAACTCTCTTATGGTCATTTTGCTTATGATCATTAAGAAGTTCAAACAGGGAGGAGAAACATACAGTACTTCTAGAAGAAGCAGACAGTAAACTATTTTTTTTATCAATTGTTTGCAAAAACCCAACATTTTATACAAACCAATTTATACAAACCTATTCACTAATTACTAGATTTGCTTTGATCACAGTAATATCCTGAAGTCTTAGTGAGCTTCCAGTCTCAGCTGCATGGGGTGTTTGAAATAGGATGCCAGAACTGCTTTAACAAGAAGCTGAAAAACTAACGCAGCAAGCAGATAAGTTTAGGAAAGTCTTATCTAGTTCATATGCTTTTTTGTAATGAGAAATCCACTGTTTTGAGGTGAAAATTTTATCAGTTCCACAAAAAAAAATAAAGAAAGAGCAAACTGAAACTGACACATTGCCCAGCTCAGAAACCATGGTCAGGGCAGATCAGGTTCCCCAGGATAATGTCTGCAGTGATGCTTCCTGTGCCTGCAAGTGAAAGCAGAGACCAGTGATATAGACAGACATAAAGGTGCAACAAGTGCAGCATATACATTATATATATGTGTATACATATATATATACACACACACACATACATACACGCACACACACACACACATATATATAAGATGTTATTCTTCAAGCACTGGATACTCATTCAGACATAATTTTTTGTGAAGTTAGTTACCCCATCCCACCATATTGCAAAATCCAAGGAATATGGCCAGGGAATTCTGGTTTTATTGACAGAGCACAAACATTAGTGCACTAGCCTTCTGCTCTAAGAGTATAGCAATAAGCAGGGGAAATTTTCAAATTTATTTTATCAGCACTCTGAACTGACACATGAATAGAAAAGAGATGAACACCCCAAACAATCCATTAGACAAAACGAAGTCTTACCAATTACTTTGATGGCAAACACCTGCATAAATTTGATTTCCATTCACCATAGAATTTAAGTTTTAGCACAGCACAAAAAGTATCATGCTCTTAGGACCTTAGCCTAACCTTAGACAGGAATGCCTGAAGATGGTCTTGGCGTGAACTCACAGCACTTTGCAAGCTGTTTCATTTTATCAATAATTTACTGAAAACATGTGAATCAAGCTTTCCAACAGACCTGTGTATACATTTGTTAGGATATCTTACAAATGCAAAAGTTACATTCAGAAGATACTAATGTGATATTTATTATGCAACAATCTCCCTTGGGATTTACAGGCTATCCATCTGATCTATTCTGGCCTATTGTACCTTCCCCTACTAATTTCCTGAAGCTTTTGTACCTCTATAGCCAGTGTTGTGTTTAAACCTACCAGGCAACACTCAGTAATGTACTACAAAGTTTAATCCTATAAACGTAACCTGAGGCAAAGTAGCCAAATTGTCCCTTTACATCCTACATTACAGCTTCATTACCACATCAAAGTGACACCTTTCATTCATTGCAGCTCATCTCAGGACTGTATAAAACTTGTAAAACTATTGCCCCAAACCCTCTAGTAAATTACCGATTACATACCTGTCACAATATGCACAGAAACAGCGACGATGGTGCACAACCTAGTTCTGCTAGCCAGACTGTCAATAAAGTGATCACAACAGCCTGGATAGAAAGGCAAACACAAAAGCCAATTTCTCCTTCTACTTCACATTTGGATAGAAGTAATTGTGGAAACAATTAGTGAAATTTTAAATGTGTGACCTGAGAAGGACCTTACATTAGGGATGCGCATTAATAGATTGGAAGAAAGCACAGCTACAGCAAACAGCAAATTCCATTAAATAAGTGAGCAATCACTCGATGCAGCTAGGGCAGCTGACAGGATAGTCTGTCCTGACCATGTGAAACACTGCCGTGCTTCCAGCACAAGGACACCTGCCCTTGCGGTGCGATGGGAAGCGATGGGAATGATCGCTTCTTTCTGGCACAGTCATTTGCTTGAGTGCTTTAACCGGCAGGTCTCCCGTCTTGAGCAACTCAATGAGAGCATCAGCAGCCTTAGCTGACACAGAGGTTTGCAGTGCTGCTTTCCCACCAAGTGCCAGATATGCATGTGCGCATCGCTCACAAGGGATGTGAGTTGAAGGCCACAGTGACTCTTGCACATGCAGGGCCTTGGCTGCCAAGAGCAGCAGTGTGGCCTTGCCCACTACAACTCCCAGTCGGAGGCCAGTTCTGAATACCAGCCCTGGTACCCTCCATAAATAAAGGGTAACATCTCAAGATCTTCAGGACACAACACAGCGGATCCAATATCATCTTAGAAACAGCTACTACATGTAGAGAGAAATCTAGTGGCTACATCTTGACCTTCTATCAACATTTCAACAACCAGCACTGACTGAAGTCATGAGGTAGGAAGCTATTTCTCCTTGGAGGTCTGAGGTCTTTCTCCTCTCCTATGACATGGATGAGAAGTATAACCACATAATGGTGGATGTGACCTCTACAGAATTTCTCTATGACTTTTCAGGTATCAGTACGTCCTTGCTGATGTTAAGCTCAGTGCTGTTAAGTAATTATCCATCTATACGAAGAAGATGATAGAAACTTTTCAATGTAGTAAACGTTAAATATTCATCTGATACTATGTTACAGTCTTGTAGCCTACTTTTTCAAGAAAATAATAATAATAAAAAGGATACAACTTTAAATATTTTCCACCCAGACTGAAAAAAAAAATCTTCAAATGGCCAAATAACTTCCAAAGAAAGTCTCTGCAAACTGCTCTCATAAATAATGTGCCGGCACCATTTCATTTTTGACATACACTCCCTAAGAAGAGGTGGAGGAAGGAAGGAGAGGGGCTTTCGATGAAAAACAGTATGCATTTCCTTTGCCAGATTTTTACCACTCTTAAAATCTCTAGCATTTTGTACAGAAAGACTTTCCCTTTGATGTCAATCCAATTCTTTTCTGCTTGCTCCTGCAAGCATTACAATATGCAATACGTTTTCTAGCAGGCAAAGAAATGCGAGTGCTATCTAGAGAGTGCCTGTGAAACGCACTCTGGTGAGAGGGGCACTACAGCACTTCAATTCCTTAAGAAAAGAGTAAATGCTTTATAGGCCTCATATCGGTCTAGTAGAGAGAGTTAAGCTTAATCATATATGATTATTGAAATAATCAGCACTTTTCCCAGTGATTTCAAGAATTTGCTTCAGGAGCTCTTTGCCTGTTATTCTCAGTCAGAGGTAAAAGTGGAAAGAAAAAAAAAAGAAAGAAAAAGTGAAAAGACTTGCACGCTTGACACCTTTGGATTTTTAAATAAAGGTGAAAACACCCTGCAATTTTATCCATAAGATGCCGCATGGAAGCTAAAAAAAAAATAAGAAGGTCCGATGCTTGTCAGGGAAAAGGAATATGAAATTAAAATGATAGGTTGCCAGTAAACAGTATTGTAGTTCTCACTGAAACCTGTGGCCAAAAAGAAAAACAAAAGAAAAAAACCCCACAAAACAGCTCCTCTGAATACAGATGTGGTATTCCCATTTTGGCACACAACTGGAAACCTCTGCAGGCACACACATGGCCAAAGAACAGCAAAAGGCAATTCTTAGCCCACATTTTCCCACTAGAAATTGCACCGAGGTGACTTCAGACAATGATCTTCAACACTTTTAAAAATGAAAAACTTTCCACATGTCCTAGCCCAGGAGACTGACTGGGACATTCACCTCAAGGATGTCTTAAGAAAATCTGGGAGCAGCAGGGACAGGGCATCCACACCAGATGCCTGTGGGCATGGTGGTGCTCCTAGGGAAGGGGCACACGTTAGACACCCAAAACTACCAAGAAGTGATTTATCACGGCAGCCGCACAAATCTACAGCTAGTGTTTTCAAAGCAGAGGGTGAACACTTGCTTTCTTTTCAAGAAGAAATTTTTATTTACCCTGGGGTAGACACATTAGCACTCTCCCATTTTGGTGCTGCAGTGTAACCGCCTACATTAGAAGTTGTTGAATGCACTAAGCAGTAAGTCCTAAAAAAATGGAAACCGCATTTTCAAGAATAAGAGATGCCAGCATTTTGTAAAAGGAAAAAATTAATCCTGGTGTACCATCTTCAGCCAAACAATGACCAAAAGTTTGCAAGCCAAGGGCATTGTTCGTCAGCACGGGTGTGAGGGAAGGATGATGGGTAGTCAGGAACCAGCACTGGATGACAGAAGAGCAGTCTGGAAATATGAAGAAAGTAGTTTCTCAGAATTCTCCTCTGGTCTCATTAAAAAAAAAAATCAAAATGCCAGACCTGCTTCAGATTTTTACTACATTTGCTTTTGTACAGCAATAAAGGAACAAGAATTTACAGTCAGCTCTTCTACCTTTTCAAAAGCAATTAAACTATACAGATAGGAAAGAAAAATAAAATTCAAGGACACTGAAATGTAAACATAACAACATATTCCTGCATTCCCTGCATAGACCTTCCTCCTTCCTGGAAATAATTTTCGTTCTGCCAAAGCAATACACCAGTTCTGGGCCTGGTGCAAACTCATTCAAAGTTGGGACATTGGTATCAATGAGCTATTGCTGCAGCCTTACACTTATAAGATTGCTATAAAAGAAACTTAGAGGAAATATGAAAGGCTTAAGTTCAGCTCTAATGCTGCACCATTGTGGAACATCATATTTATAGGGTATTGCTTCTCAATACATGGAAAAGTCATGTTCCACACAGTGGAAGCTATATAGTCACAATTAAGTCACAACCATTTCAAGTCATTACCACATCAAGTCATGAGTAGATCTTTCCGGAAAGCCATAGGGAATTTTCTCCCTCGAAGTTACCATTAAACCCCAGGGTTCAGATGGGTACCTTACCTAAAGTGGAAGGAACGAACAAAGAAACAAAAAAAGTACACATATTTGTTTCAGCTACTACAGTTGTCTTTTTTTCTGGGTAACTCTTCTATTTTTTTACAAACAGATTCTTTACTTTTTGAAGTTGGTCCCCTAATTTCCTTTTCATACTATTAAAATGTGCAAAAAAAAATTGAATAAAACTCACAGTGAAGCAAGAAGCAGTGAAATACACTATATATGAAGTAATTCTCAAAATAAAGATTACAAAGGGCTCAATATTGTTCGTATATCCTCCTTTCAGTTAACAGTTATGTGCTTCTTTTCATCTAGTGTTACTTGATGCAGTTCAAAATAACACATTTCCACAAATTAAAATATCCCTGTCCAAGTCATGTATACATGCATACAGCAAATTCCACATTTTTTTTTAATAGGAAAAGAACAACAGTCACACAGTATAACCTGTCTCTTCTCTCAAATTCTCCTAAATGACCGAAACCAACAGTAGCAATGATGAAAGCTCCTCATCCAGTCTTGTTAGAGACAAAGCAATGTGCACCATTTTCTCACCGACTGTTTTTGTCTCTGGCCATGGGGAAAATAAAACTTGTAGAACATATTGCACTGTAACAGGTACTGGACAGGTCACCACCTACAGATGCTCATATTCCTGAGGGAGGCAGTTCACTTTCAGAGCTAATGAACAAAACAGCTGGATGCTCAATGCTAAGATGGTGTCGATCTCCCAGAGACAAAAATACTTCAAAGAAACTCTAGTCTTATGGTTTAAACCTTTCAATATTGGGCAAAACTAACTCAATGTGGACAATTAACTTTTCATTCAAGAAATAAATGTCATTGGCTTGTGACATCAAATACTAACGTCAACTGCATTTAAGTTCTATGTAAGTTTCGGAGCAAAACCTATTTCTGGACTCCCCACATGGCTGCACCATGACACGTATCAGAAGACCAAGCTAAAAAAAAATATATATTTTCTCCTCTTATATTCCTTAACAGAGAACCAATTTATCCTTTTACCAGTAACTCAGTTTTGGGGAGTTATCAGTTAAAACTATGTGGTCATATCTATCTTTCCGCGTAGTGGTACGATTACCTGTTACTCAAACACTAAGTTCACATATTAAAAGCTGGGAACATTGTCAACTGTTAGTTTAATTCTATATTTCAAATGTTTTGTTTCAAAAGCTGTTTAACCTCTCCATTATCCATGTTTGTTCTGAAGAGGAGAGCAAAAGAAAGTAGACACCAGTTAAATACTTTCCTCTTTTCAGTCACCACCATTCCCGGCAAGTGTCTGGCACAAAAGCATCAGCAAAGAGTTTGCTAGTGCAGTCTGTGAAGGGGAACGCCGCCTTACTGAGCATGAGAGAGTGCTCGCAATAGCCGTACATAATATTTATTTAGTTATTTCCAGCTGAGAAACCAGGACAAAAAAAAACAATCCAAAACAAAAAATAACTCTCCCCAAAATCACACTGTGGAAGATAAAATGGTGTCAGTCTTAAGTAAAGAGTATTTAATATTGAGTAATTAATATATAGCAAAAACAACTGTAAAACACAGGCCTATAGAATTGTCCTGCAAGACTGACACACACTAGTTACAGAGAAATGTACAGTATTTCTGCTGCCAGTGATTTGCAACCTTTACTGCAGAACTCCACATGCCCTTCACACACAGAGTACCACTTCAGCTCGCTGCTGAAAGTGCCGGAGCATGTTATTTTAATGCTGCAGCCTAGCCATGCTAATACAGGAGCAACAGGCTGCATGGCACGCTGCTCCGGCTGCCAAACTGAAACACGACTCTCAGACCTGAGAATGACTCATTTTAGACCAAACAGTACATACAACGCACCAAACCTGACTTAGCATGTAGGGACTCTCTGTTTCAAAAGATGCAGTTGCAGGAGTTTGTAAGTGGCAAAAGTTTGGAGCCATCCCACTCCCCCCAAACTTGGAAAATGCAGGTTGAGTACAGAAGCTCACACAGCTGCTTTGTCCTGAATCTTAAAAAAAAATGTAGCAGGAAAAAAAATGTGTGGGAGGGGAGGGGGAAGGAGGGAAGGAATGGCAGGGAGAGGAGGCAGAGAGGGGGAATTTAGAGGAGTTTGTATTTCTAATTTATTCTTGCATAATTGCAGGAGAAATCAGAAAGGTGTGAGTGGAAAAATGGTCCCGATTTTCCAGCATTTTTTTTCTAAGATGGTATGCAGAAGACTCTTCACGCATTTCCTCAGATAGAACCTTTCAGATTCTCCACGTATCTCATTGAAAAGAGCAGCAGTGAGAGGCACGAAGTGGGTCTCCCCGGTTCCACCTCTCTCTTTTGTCCCTGCGCTGCCCTCTGCTCGTCACCCTCCTCCTCCACCTCTAACACCCCGCGCTGGCTGCTCGTCTGCCCTGCGGCCCCCACCCCGCACACACCAGCCCAGGCTGGTGCCGATCCCGTAAGAGTTCAGCAAACTCTCTCCGTGATAGAGACTGAGGAAGTCAGGAGAAAGGGGTGGCAACCATTTTTTTTTTTTTTTTTGTTAGCGAGGATTTTTTTTTTCAACTGTCTTAATTCGGTATAAATGAATCCATCAAACTCCATGAAAATAAATAAATAAAGGGAAAGGAAAGGAAAGGAAAGGAAAGGAAAGGAAAGGAAAGGAAAGGAAAGGAAAGGAAAGGAAAGGAAAGGAAAGGAAAGGAAAGGAAAGGAAAAAGGAAAGGAAAAAGAGAAAAGAATGGAAAAGAAAGGAGAAAAGAAAAGAAAAGAAAAGAAAAGAAAAGAAAAGAAAAGAGGAAAAAAAAGAAAAGAAATGAAAGAAAAGAGAAAGGAGAAAAGAAAAGAAAAGAAAAGAAAAGAAAAGAAAAGAAAAGAAAAGAAAAGAAAAGAAAAGAAAAGGAAAGGAAAGAAAAGGAAAGAAAAGGGAAAAGAAAAGCCCGAAGCACCCGAACAACGCAGAACTGTTGAAGTCCCTTAAGCAAACAAGTGCCCCTCGCTATTCGAGGCCACGTCGGAGGATGCGGCGGCGCCGCGCACCCGTGCGCGTGCAGGCCGGGCGCGGCGCGGGTGCCGCGCGGGGCGGCGCGGGGCTGCGGGCGCTCTTACCTGCGGGGCGGCGCGGGGCTCCGCGGGGCAGCGCGGCTGGAGGGAGCGCGGCGCCGCCGCCGCCGCCGGCGCGCAGGAGGCAGCAGCGGGCGGGGGGGCAGGCGCGGAGGCCGGGCCGGGGCCGGGACGCTCCGCCCGCTCCGCGCGGGGGGACCCAGGTGCGCCCCCTCTGCACAGCCCCGCGCAGAGCCCCGCGCAGCGCGGAGCTGCGCCCGCCCGCTTCCCGCAAGTGGAAAAGGGCCGCGAGAAGGAAAGGGGTGGAAAGGGTCGCGGCAGAGAGGGAGCGGTATCGGCGGGGAGCTCCTTTCCAGACTTTACCCTTCCGAAGTTTCGCCTCCTGCGCTCCTCAGCGTGGCGAAACTGCGCGGAACACGGGATTTGTGATCCTGGTTGCCAGCGCGGCTGCAGATCCAGTCGCTAACGCGTCCGCACCCACGGCAGAAGTGCCTGGAGCTGCCCCAAGGGTCCGCCGACACAGCTTGGGAGGCCTCAAAATAAGAATAAGAAGAATCAAGCTACAGGGTCTCCAAGGCAAGATGATTCAAAAAGGGCAGTCTCACACCACCAGTACTTTTCCAGATTTTCTATACTATACATTAAAAAAAAAAGCTACACAAACAGTTCAAATGATGATGCCCCATTTGTCTTTTCGTTTTTTCCCCCTTTTTTCTTCCCCTATTTTTTTCCTTTCTCTTTTCTTTTCTTTTCTTTTCTTTTCTTTTCTTTTCTTTTCTTTTCTTTTCTTTTCTTTTCTTTTCTTTTCTCTTTTCCTTTCTTTTTTTTTCTTTTCTTTTCCTTTCTTCCTTCCCCCCTCCCCAGCCGTAAGCTTTTGCTGTCAAATGAGGTCTGATTTAGTTGGATTGCAGTAGCATCTAGAGGCCACAGCTGCATGTGCATGCATCTTATGAAAAGACATGCAAAATGCCTAGCAGTTAGTGGCTGAAGTGGTGACTTTTAGAAGCTTCTTACAGACAGATTTTTGAGTGAATATTTACATCTGCATATGACATTATGCATATGCCTCTACCCAATACAAAAACCTATAGTGAAAAACAAAACAAAACAACAACAACAGAAAAAATAACATTTTAATGGAAAGCCATCAAAACTCCTTTTCCTGTGTTTCTTAAAGAAACAGAAATCGGCCGAGGTGATTCTCCTGAAGTCAGCTCTATGTCAGGGCACCATCAACGTTGTCATGACTCTGGCTTCAATAGCTACTGATGTTTCACGGTTTTGTTACTAGAAAAACTTTTGATAACAACGTGAGCAGATGCAACTTGTGTCTTGTTACTATATTCTGTGCTGTGCTTCAGCACAGAGCTTGGGGTTCAATATGCTGATAAGTCTTATTAAGTATTTAGCAGGCCAGCTACCAAAATGTGTCTTGAGATCTCCCTGTCTATGCACAGGCTGCATCCATCTGGACAATAACTGCATACTTTAAATTGTACACTTAAATGGCACATGCGTCCTCCTGATGGAATAGACTTAGGGTCATTTGTATGATTCACCATTTCAGAAGTGTTTAATCTAAAAATGATTCATCCAATGCTGTGGCAATACTTTTTTCTACCATAAATAGCTTCATTATTGAGATTATTTTACTCTGTTTTTGAGTCTGAAACACAGTTCTATTCTGTGCTCAGCCAGTCACACAGATATCACAGTAACAATAAAAACATAAAAAATAGTCGAAATTTCATGCGAAGGATAAGCCAACAGACCCTGCATCTGCTATGGAAAGACCGATCACCCTGACCATGCAGGAGAGTGTTTCAGTGGGACAGCAAAGGTGTGAAGATGCTTTGTGGGGACAGCTGTTGCAGCTGCAAAGTGGGACTTTGCCACTGCTTAGCCTCCATAAAAACAGGGTCTCCATGAGATGGTTACCCAGATTTGCTGGTCTGGATCTTCTGAGGAGTGAATTTAACTACTGACTCTTGAGGGAAAACAGCAGTGCTAGATATGCCTGTGGACAAAGGCTTTTCTATGTCTGAGAAAGAGCTATATGAAGACAAAACAATGGTGTACATTAAGAAAATTACTTCCGGTCCATGCTTTGCTGAAATGATATCATTAAAGCACTAATAATAATTTTTCAATTACTTTGACTTCTCATAGCAACTTCAGAGACATCTGGGCAGTCCTGAAAGAGTGACTATTCAAGAGTAATATAATCAAAACCTTGGTCTCTCACACTCGCTCTAACTACCAAATACAGGGAATCTTCTACAAGTCTTAAGAATAGGCAGATATTTAAGGGCCAGGGAAGATCACATGGTCCAATGAAATTTGATGAATATTATTTCTAGTAGACCAGGCCACACTGCCTTCCAATCTGAAACGTATTTATATAATCACAAACAGATGTATTGAATCAGATTAGACAGGGAAATAGTCTTCACATTTTGCAATCTGGAAAAATATCTCTTTCAAGAATAAACCATGCAAGTTCCATGTACTCAATTTTGTGAAGAGATTCAAATAATAAACATGTTTAACTTGTACACACATTAGTGCATTTATATTTACTTCTTATAACTGCTGATACAGTTTCAACTCACTGTTTGGATAATTAGCCATAAAGGCCATGAAAATTTAGACCTCTTTAGACTTCTAAGCTTTTTTCACTCTGGACCTGAAAGTCCCTCCAGTACTTTCAATAAAAAAAAATCAAGGAATTTAGAGTTAAGATGTCTTTTCACTCAGTCTTATGCAACATAAATGGCAGTGGAGTTCCACTTAGCAATGGATAATTGCATTTAAGATTGGAAATGTGCTATATCTTTGGATGCAGTAGATTCTATAAAGAAAGTTTCAGACAAGACCACAATTAATATTATGTTACTGAATAAAAGAATGGTGAGCCTAAGCATTATCTGAGATAGGAATTACTAGAGAGCTTGAAAAATATTTTCAATTTGTGCTTTTTATTGACCAGATGAAATGGCCTTCTAAGCTTTAAAGAAAGTTCTTCTTTCCTAAAATATTACAGTCCATAACGCATTGCTAAAGCATGTGTTACGTTATGAAAAGCAGTTACAACAATCCACGCAGAATAAATTGGTCTCTGGAGTTGGACGTTTTATTCATTTGATATATATTTAATATCAGAATCCCAGTGCTCATGTGTTAAGTGAGCTGTTTGGAGCAGGATGCTGAGGAATTTGAGCAAATAACAAATTAACCCACATTCGGAAAACACACTGTTCCCCTGAGCAACTTCAGACACATCAGGTGTCGCAGTGAAAGAAAGCAGCCTTATCCCTAAAGCCACTATACCTTTGTTTTTGCCCTGCTTCAGTCTGGCCTGGCCTCCTGCTACATAGTTAAAGCAGCAGCGTATAGTGTCTTACAAACCATGAGTTCCTCTGAAACCTGGAAATTTCTCAAGTCAAAAAGCAGCTTTTTTTTTTTTCCTTGCAAAGTCTCTCTCCCTTGATCTCCCAGGTCCCATGTTGCTCAGACCTGAGCTAGCCCCAGTCCTGCATAGCTGGTAGCTAGAAGTTTGTCATTCCTGCGCTGTTCCTGAATCCTGTGCTTGGCTCACATTTTGTGGGGAGCATGAAGGCAAGAGGCCGCCTCCTCGCATTTTGTATAAGCAATAGGATTTATTACTAATGCATAAGTTTTATTATTTTCACTAAAATGTTATTCACCTCTTATTTGTCTTCTGGGGCTTTGGAACTCTAACTTTCTAATAAGAGTTTTCCAAGAGATGCTGTGGTTACAGTAGGATGGAGAATGCACATATCTGCGCAGAAATGTCTCGGGACTAAAGCTTTAACTAAATAAAATTGAAAAAAGCCACCCAAAACACAGAATGGGACCTATAATACTAGCTGAACTGTAAAGAATTTGGGTATGTTTAGTTAATGAAAGGTCTCACTTGAAGGTAAAATTGGGTCATTTATATCTGCACAATAACAGCCCCAACACAGAACATATGAATGCCAGATGGCTGGAACTGTTCCATTAATGAACTGATGTTTTCATTGTTCTGAATTTAATTTTTGTAGCACCACTAAAAACCTCCAATAACTTCACGATAAATTGTTCAGGCCTTAGAATGCAGAAGAGGAGATGCCTCTGAGCCGCCACGTCCCGCTGGCCTGAAACGGGACCTGCCTGTCCGCCACACCTCTGGCAGTCAGGCTGCTGAGTACATTCTGTGCCGCTTTCTTTGTACCGTCATTTCAGTAACGTATGCAGGACCCATGTGCAACAGAATCTTCTACGGTCGAGGCTAAATTAATTCCAGGTGAAACTCTGTTAGATTCAATGCCAGTGATGAATGTACAGGACAAAAAAACATAAATGTATGTATTTAGGGAAAAATACCTTCCAGGTATGTGAAATGTGAATGTTGTCAGGCACTAGAGAGATACACTCTTCCAAAGCTTCCTTCATTAAGTCTTTCCTATCAAGATAATATTCCTAGTCTCCAAGTTTAATTAAATAGCACTCTAGTATATGTTATCACTGGCATGTTAATTTTTTTAGTTTAAACATCTCCGCTGTAAACCTAGTGTCAGCTCTGGCATTTAGCTCTACATGAGATGCAAATCCACCATGTAATGCCACCCTTCATCACAGGCAGACCTTGCATAGTCCAGTCACAGATTTATCTGTTCTCTGAGACTCATCTGTAAGCTCTGTGTCCAAAGAGAGCTGATAGACAAGAAATCTGAAAGAAGGAAAAAAAAAGAAGAAAAAACATTTCTAAGTATTAGGTTAGCTGTGAGCAAATCTTCCTACAAGTGTTGTGTTGCTGCTGTACACCTACCTTGGAAGTGCTGAGCAGCTCTAATTCCCCAGAGCCAACAGGGAAGCCAACTTTCTTATTTCATATGTTGCTTCCATTTCAGTTCTTTGAGGGCTGTGTTTATTAATTAAGCTAAATATAAAATAAATAAAATAAAATGTGTGAAAAAGGGAAAGGAAAGTCCTCTTCTTGAGGAGAGGCGTATGAATGCAAACTGCTTACTAGGGCTTTGGAAACACGCTGTGTTGCTTATGGTCCCCTATGCCCCATTTTGCACCCAGCTACCACAAATTTCCCCATTTGTCAGGCTTGACAATGATTAGTTGCTTTGCAGCTCTTGGGAAGATTTACTTTGAGAAAGAAGTGGAGGTAAGTAGAAGAGAGTTATTTTGGTGACTGCTGTCCTTGATGCTACCTTGGAGGATGAACATAGGGGATAGCAGCAAGCTATGATGGGGAGAGGCAGTGGCTCTCCTGGCTTTCTAGAGAGTCCCTTTTCTTTCGCTGGAAAGCAGATTTTCCCTGACAAGCTCTGTATGGTCTCCCAGTCTCTAATTTCAGCAGCAAAGGTACTGTGACTGAGGTATATCAAGGGAAGAAATTGCGGATATGATAACCTACATCCTGGAAATCAAGCCATAGTGAAATCTGAGACCTGTTATCGAGGTGATGAGTGTGTGCATTATCTTCCCGTGTCTTTCTCAAGTAGCAGCAGGAAGGGACATCTCAATTGGAAATGGACAGCTAGGTTTGGAACCAAGTCCCTGACAAAAAAGAGCCATAGATGGTAAACAAGGGACCTCTGGAGATCATCTAGGTCAACCCCCCTTCTCCAGGAGGGTCATCTAGAGCACATCGCATGAGACTGTGTCCAGATAGCTTTTCAACGTCCACAAGGATATATTCTCACAGTAAAGAAGTTTTTCTTCATGTTCAGAAGGAACTGCCTGTGTTTCAGTTTGTGCCTATTGCTTCTTGTCCTATTGCTGGACACCACTGAGAAGAGTCTGACCTCATCCTCTTTATACCCTCCTTTCCGATACACATTGAGTGAGGAGACCTAGGGGTGCTCAAGGCTTTGCCATCCATGGGAGGACTCCCACCTCTGGTGGGAGCAAAGCCCATATATTCCAGAAACCCAGCAGCTGCACCATTACAATTTCTTGGCTATCATTGGAAAAAGGCAATGAGAGCACTGCTTTTCTCTCAGACTGATGCTATGCACTCAATGAACTGTCTCATTTCTACCACACACAAACATAGGGTCAACTCCACCTCTTTAGTTAATAATTGAAGGCCTGGTTGCCTGCTACTATCTGTTGTTGTTTAAGGATGAATCACTACTGGTATTAACAAACTCATGTTTGCAAATGCTCTTGGAGTTTCTTTGTATTGCCTTGCAAGTCAGGCAGAGTAAGAGCTTTGGTGAAAAACAAGTAGAAAATTCTCTAATATCAACAGTGATGGAACAGACGCCTTGATTTCAAAAACTGAAGCCAGTTTAAACCTCATGAAAAACTAATGTGTAACTGATGAACACACATTCCATTATGTCACATCTGATTTTATGAGCAGGAGCCAGAAGCTTAATGGCTTGCACAGTGATTTTCAAAGACATCTAGATGCCCAGTTTTCATTTCTTTTGGTAGGAGGAGAGCATCCAAAACAATGAGGAACTTTGAGTAATCTTTGGAGACATGCTTACCCTGATCAAGGCATCAACACTCAGAAACCTCTAATAGCTTTAGTTCTTGCTTCTGTGCTGTGCCATAAACCCAATGTGGGGACACATCAGATTGCGATGTTTAATTTATGCTTTCTTCCAATCCTGTCAGGTAAGAAAAGGAGAGAGACAAACCTGCCTTTGCTGCCTGGTAAGGCAGAAAAATAATTACTGATGTTTCCTAGAGCTTTGTTGATGAAAGTAATGGATACCAGGTTGTATAGGACTGGAAATACCGGAATTCAAATCCTTACTCTACTGTGGCTTTAGATCTTCAAGCCAAGGCCGGGTGGATGCTTTTACGGAAAATGTGCCTTCATCAGTCTCCAAACTGGCAGTCGAAGGACCAGTAACCAAGAGAATTTCTGTGGCAAGTATTGCATTAGAGGCTAGGCTAAATTAATTCTCCTTGAGCCTTAAAATATCCAAGCTGAATGAAAAGGGTTGGTCTGATTCTGCACCAGCCTGGGCAAGAAACATCCTGCCTGACAGAAAATAATGACTGTTGAATGGAAAGGGAAAAAGTGTGCTATATTGCAGGAGCAAAGCACTGACCTTTCCAGAGGTTAACAGGCAATGCACAGAATGGAGGTTTTTGTTCATTAAGAGGAAATACGAGAGCGTAATTAGAAACAGGTTGTGCTGAATGGTTTTGTCTAATAGTATTTAAAATTTCTCATTCAATATAGTAGAATACAGAATGGTACTCACTAGTTTGCAAACAGAGTTAACAATTGGAAATGTGAGTGATTAAAATAGACACTAGATATTTTTGATGGGCTTCCTATAGATCTTAGAGGTCTGGTTCCATCTGAGTGTGCTGAACGTCAGCTGAATAATAGTTTCAAAATGGTAGTTTCAAAAATTGCTTGGTAATCACTTGGTGGTATAGGATAATAGTGAGAAGCATACACCATTCAAACACACAACTGAGAACTGCAGACGCATTTACCCTATAAAATCGAAGGGCAAGCACATTATTAGAAAGCTTGGTCTTTCAAAAAGCTAGCTTGTTCTTTAATACCTACAACCAGATAGAGAAATTTAACCTATCTATTTTTTTTTCCCTTCTCAGCAAAAATTATCCTGAAATTCATAAACAGTTCAGCTAAGTAGAAGGAAGGTTAAGGTGCAGGGCTTTTCAACTTTATATACTGGGAGTCTTATCTCTAAACTGCACATTCTCACTGACATATACTAAAGCTACTTAATGGCTTTAAAAAACTGACCTGTCCTGCCTGTGATTTCCTCCCCTAAAGTCTGCTCTGCTGAAGGCCACTGAATTTTTTTAAGTCAGAGAAAATTTTTTAAGCCATGCGTTTAACACAACCTCGTGGTAATATAAATTAATTCCACTCTTTATGCCGTGTTCTCCTTACTTGTGGGTGAATACACGCAAATATTTTTGCAGTTCAGACAGTGTGAGTAAGTGTAGTTGAGCCATTCAATGCACTAATGGGCCATTTCTGAGCTTAGACCAATATAAAGAAGGAAAGCTAGAAATATGTTGAAAGTTTAGAGGAAACCACTTTCCCAAAGGGACAGTGTGCACCTTCTTCAGTGGGCTTCTTCCAAAAGAAGAGGCGGGCAAGTCACACTGAGTGCTGAGGGACTAACTGTGAGAAATCATTGAATAACTCCTGAAACAAAATGTTTAAAAATTGCATTTATGAAAGGACTCGTGTATCATTTTAAACAAGTTATTTAATAACAAATTATTTAAATAATGTCTGTGTAATAGTGAAATACCCTTTGGAATACCATCATGTCTTTGGCTGCTAGGATACTACTGCTGGAGTAACTCTTTAAATTTGCCAGCTACACACTTCTAGACCATGCTGTTCTTCTTTTAACCCGTTCTTCATTCCTGGTGCAGGTCATTCAAGCTCTTATTTACTGCAGTAAGTGAAAGATTACATTTTGTGGAGACCAAAACCTAACAAGAAGACATCTGTAAAGTCATTCGAACAGTAACATGCATATCTTTCATGCACTTCAGAAATCAGTTACTGCCCCAAAACACACAAGTCATGTAGGCAATGATGAGTTAATGATTGAGGTCAAAATCAAGTTCCCAGTTTCAGGAAAGGACTAATGCATTTTAAGTGCTTTTACATGAACTAGTCTACACCATTGTCTACATTCCTAAGCAGCTCAGCATGTGACTCCCATTAACACTTGAAAGGAGTGTGATACAACAAATCCCTCATCATCAAAATGGGAATATACCCTTGTATTCTAGCACATTCCAAGGAAACCCAGAGAAATGTACTCATTGTGACTCAAGGCGGGTGGTTTCCAGATGCTTTTTTTGGTCAGTCAGTTAACCAGGGATTGTGCAGAGCGCTGTTCCTCAAATCACAACTTTCCATATGCTGCTCATTCAGCAAAATAAATACCAGTGCTCCTCAGGATGAAACTTAAAAATAAAATGCAGCAGGGTCTCCCTGTTCTGATTTCTTGTAACTCAGGAGCCTGAGCTTTGTTATGGCAAAGAGTATTGCGTTTTCATTACTGGAATCATTAGAAGATTTTGCGTAGAAGAAAAAGAAGATTTTATCTCAGTGTAAGGAGCTTCCCCAAGCAGACTAAGAATACCTCAGTTCAGCGTCCTCATCATGATGACAGTATTTCTCCCCTTCTCTCATCCTGTTCTAGTTTGTTGCTGTTCTGTTTCCCAGAAATTGACTGGGACAATGCATTTCTTTCCACATATGGATTTTGTCTAGAGGAGGTTTCTCTTCATGCAGATAATGAGAGGATGTTCATAAAAAACATCCATCTCTAAAAAGTTATTATCTTTAGAAACTCCAGTCAAATGGGAGTGCTAGCGATAGAACTGCATGGAGGAGAAGCAGAGGATGAGGGTGACATGTAACTCCATGGTCAGTTGGTGAGCTGGGCACCTGCTGCAGCCTTGACAAGTTCCCAGGAGTTCTGGAAGGGCTCAGGATCAGGAGGTTTTGAGAAGACTGAGGGTTTCAGCAGGGTCCTGGAAAAGAAGAGTGGATAGAATCTATTGGCAGGGTAGAAAGAGGAGCTTTGAAAAACACTGAAATTAATCTATACAGTCAAAATTAAGATAAAATGCTCCCTACTCACCTTTTCACTTCTCCATTTAAAAGCATCGGTACAAAACCTGGTGAGAGCAACTCACCTGGTGAGAGTGACTGTAAGCAATTTGGGGCAGAGACCACGTTTTGACAGTGCCTGCTACAGTGAAATGTAAGTTTTGAGTGAAACCTGGGAATGTTACAGTAATGAAATTATAGCAGAGCTATTGACACACTGGCACCCTGTACATCTGGATTTCTGGAGCAGTGTAACTTCTAGGTTTGGGTTTCAAATGGCATATGAAATACATTGGCATCAAATATCATCAGCACTAACTGCATGCCTCGTTACACACTTTTACTGATGCAGAGATTGCCCTGGATTCACTTAAGTTTGAAAAAGCTTGTATTTCATTGCTATAATGTTACAGCAATGAATTAGAGCCCCTTGATGACATCATAGCTATGAGAATTGACTCTTTGCTAACAATGTGAAAATGTCACGTATGACTTTTCAGCTATGCAGAAGATAAAACATGCAGTACAGGAACAAGAACATGAAATACGGGCTTCTATGATAAAAGAAGGCCAATCTCCAACAAAAACATGAAGACCACGCTGGGGTTTTAAAGCGATCATATCACAGCTTGGAGCAGTTCTCTAAAAGCTCCACCCGCTGCTGTGTAATGGCAGACTTGAAAGCTCAGGGATGGCAGAGCTGCAGAGAGCCAGGAAACCATCAAATAAGCACATCTGTAACCCATAAAGTCCCCCTTCTATCCTGAAACAAATCTGAAAACAGCCTAACTCTAAATGTCCCTTCTTTCTCTTTTCCGCGGAGCATGTGAGTTACAGATAATTTGGGGCTGGGGGCAGAGAACACTGAAGATACAAACCGAGTTATCAAACCTCTTTCTAATTCTGCCATTGTTTGGTTGCCCCATTTAGGGAAAAAAAAACACCAGTTGTACTAAGCAGAAGGATTTGATTGGACTATGCAAATTGAAAACACAGAGCATGCAACAGAAATCTGGAAGACTGTATAATGTTCTGAAATTATGAGCTGGTTATAAGGAGACAGAAAATTGAATTTTGTGTAAACAAATATCTAGCATAATAATATTAATTAGAAAAAACGTCTGTTGTCTATCATCCTGTCGGTTTCATTGTCTCCTCTTGCAAACAATTCTATCTGGAAAACAGGCTGAAATTCCATTTAGTCTAAGGATGACACAAGTATCTAGATGTCTCCATCTTACAATCTTCTGTAAGCTAGAGGAGGAGGTGGGCAACACACATGGGTTGTGCTTTTTAAAAGAGTTTATTTCCCCTAACTGAAAATCTCCTCAAGATTGATGTTTTAGAAGAGAGTGTATTTCTTTTTCACTGTTTTTGAATACTGAAAAGATGCCTCAGTGATTTCATAAATTTGAATGAGAACCCCCTATCACTTCTGCCAGCAGGGAAAGACATGTTCTGTCCTATATTCAAGGTTTACTTTAGATTTCAAGTTAAGATCTGACCATCACATGATTAATGTATCTCAGCAGTTCATTGAAAAAAGGCAATCTGAAAATCAAATGTTATGGCGACTAGCAAAAATCTACAAACACAAGTACACACATTCTTCCCCCATATTTCAGGTCCCCTCCTTTCAAAATATACAGTCACTGACTTCCTTTGTCTTTTCATCTAGGTCTGTAATTAAAAATGTCAGTCTTTTTAAGCGTGCAGAGAGGGAGAGGGTATAAAAGGACTTCTAAGCTAAGTGTGGTATGCTTATATCTGTCATACTCAATATTACATTTGAGAAGTTCCTCAGAGTGATTACATAAAGATCCCTTTCTTGTGACTTTGAGAGGTGAGCACCAGATAAAAGCAACTAGTAGTGATGTTAGCAGACAGGAACATCATCAGCACAGATGGAAAACCAATGATTCTTTTAAAAACAAATAAATGCATAAATAAATACAAGCCATAGGTTGACTTTGTGTCTACATTGCATGAAATATCAGGAAGTAATTACATATCTCTGCTCTATTGGTTAATCTTTAAACACATAATACTTACCCTCTGCTGAAGAGGCAGAAGCAGTCTGCTTATCTAAAGATGAGCATCACTCTGGCTGAAAGCTCGTGTGCCTCATGGCTGCTCGCTGGTTCTTCGTTGCATCCTACTTCCTTAACTGGTGAAGCTGGAAATTATTTATATTGCAGAAGTACTTATTCTTTCTCCTCTTCTTCCCACACTGATGGAGATTAGGACTGTGTGGTACTAGACATGTTATAAGCTAAAATGGGCTTGCACTCTAAATAAGCAAGGCAGGTAGAGAGCAGTAAGGAAGGAAGTTAGTTTCTCCATTAAGAAATGAATAGTTAAGGAACATGCTCAAAGCTGTGCACGAGATTGTGGCAGAACTGAGAGCTGAAAACAGGACTATGGAGGCCCAAGTGCCAGAACTGTGAAACTAGACCTGTTAAACTCTGATCAGATCAAAGGAAATGTGAATATACCTTAAAAAAATACCCCAAAGTTTTACATTCAACATAAATCAAAACACACACAAATAAAAACCCTCCTTTCTCAACCCAGATTCAGCATGCATGTACAGACACAGACAAAGATAAATTCAGAGTGTAAGTGGGTGCAGTTTGGTTTATTCCCCTGGAGCTGTGCCTGTTTACATAAGCCTGAACTAGAGGTATTATGTCTTTGACAACATACTCCATTTATATCTTTGTACATATGCATCTGAACCACAATCTCCAACTGTTGTCTATTACTCTGTTTTTCAGTTGTTTAAACTTTTCACCTTCCTGCTGAGTTCCTAATGGAACAGATTCTTAATGCTCTGTTTTCTGGTTTCAGGGGAGGGGGGAAGGGGATCCTCTTTTCTTATAGGTTCACACAGATTGCTCAGCACTTCGAGCACAAGCTTTTGGAATAAATATATAATAGTGACTCTAATCCTTTTACCCTTCCTCATACTGAGATTCCTCTTTTGGTTTCAGGAGTGCAGTCTGCTGAACAAGACACTACTCAGCAAATACAAAGTTGGCAGAAGGCGCCGTTAAGCAGAAACAGAGCTCACGTCCCGCAGCCAGAAGGCATTAGAAATTTTGTGACAAAGGAGATCATATTGCAGTGTTGTTCCTCCAGTCTCAGTAAGAGGAACAGTCAGTTCTGAGAAATGCACAATTTTCCTTTAAGCATTATAGAGGGATATAGCATAGCAGCAAGGCTCTAGAAAAACAAAACAAGAACACCAAAAACAAACAAACAAAAAACCCCACCACCAACAAAAAGGAATCAGAGAAAATTTTAGGATCAGATCCTCATTCCCTTCTTGGTCTTTAAAAGACAGCTGGGAAGGGGGGAAGAGTAGCACACCAGCCGTCTGTGACCACGTGAGGATTACACCCATGGAGATTCAGCGGAAATTAGCCTTGAAAAACACCCTCACAGGACACAGCAGTGGAAAATACTCAGTCAGATGCTTCTACTGTGAACATTCAGATTTATTCTAAGTTATAACTCTTGTTCTGAACATAGATAGGACACTAGCTTAAGATGCCTTGCATAGTGGCAAACAAATGCCAGTAGATCTGTGCCTTGTTAACCAATGCTTTAGCATGAATGTATGTACATATAATGACCCAAACCTTTCTTCTAAAACAGGACCTAAACCTTTTGAGTCCAGAGAAAATAAAGAGTACATGTGAAAACAGAAGGCAGAACCTGTTCTGGAAAGCAAAGGCAGTGCTGTGATAAACTCCCACTTAGATGAGATTTGACAGGATTTGATAGAAGGGAGAAAAGCCACACTGGAAGAAATAGTGACATCGCCCAGAAACAATGCAATTCAAACTGCATATGGAACAACTAGTTATTCACAGAATGAGCACGAATTGGCGAAGCTGAGAGATGTGGAAAACTTCTGGGGAAAGAAAAGCACAGAAATGAGAACTCCTGAAAAGCTCAGTGAAGTGCCAGAGGGGGAAAGAAAAAAATAAAAAAGAAAGAAAGTGGTCTAAGTGTGGCAAAAAAAAGCAAAGAAAGGTAAACGAAGAAATACTGAAGACTAGTGATTGAAGCAGAAACTACAGCAGAGCGGGAAACACAGAGTCTTTTGCCAAGTGACAATCTGCAAAACTGGCCTACGAGATAGGCCAATGAAAAGCAAAGATGGAAAATGCATGCAGATTTGGTTAGAAGTAAGCAAAAAATAGAAATGGCACGTACTGTAGAAAGAAAACTCCACATATTTAATTCCACCTTAATATATCAGGCAATGAAATATGGGAACTTAACTAAGTTACCATTAGTATTCTTTCCCAATAGAGATGTCATAAATACAAGAAGCAACTGAGAAGACAAAAAACAATAGAGCAACAGTCCAAAAAAATTCTGTCAGTAAAGCTAACAATATGCCACACTGACCACTTAAAACAAAGTGGCAGAGCTAACCGGCAATGTCTGAAAAAAGAGAGATGGCTTCAGCCCACTGGAAACATGAAATAGTTGTGAAAATGCCCAAAAAACGTGATCACAGCAACTATGATGTCTGGAAAGGAGATACAAGCAGTCTTTTGATATTAAAAGCTTTCTGCAAGTGCTGCAAGCATGGGGTGAAAGGAGCAGTGGATGGAAAGTTTAGGAACAGTCTGGATACAGGCACAGCCCTGTGTAGATCAGATACATCCACTTAACCCATCACAGAAATATGCAAAACAAATCACTTACTTTTAAAGCTCCCAAAATAGCTTGAAGAAATCTTTGCTGTGCAGTGTCTTTTGGTCCTAGAGAAGCTCAGCTGCTGTTATTAATAACAATGAGAGCAGTGAAGTGCTCTATAAAAGAAAAAGTAAACAGTTATTTGGCACTAACACTCCTGTAAAACATAGCTTCATTTCCCTTTCACTAACATTAAGTATTGCCACAGGTGGATAATGAGCACATCCATGGCCAATACCATATCTAGAAGAGTGTTAATTGACAACATTTGCTGAGGTGACCCAGGTGTCATTGCTGACATGAAACTGAACAACACCTCTAAAGAAATGATGAATAAAGAGAGAACATCTGGTAAAGGAAAAGCATAGCTCAAAATCAGTTATGCCAAAGAGATCCTTAAAGACATCCTTAAAATGTGACTAATTGTCAGACAACATCCAAAAGGCAAAAATTTCACTTGAGTGAAACAGTAAAAGCCAAAAAAAAGCCTTAGAAAGATATGAATTAAGACCAGGAAAGACAGATGCAGCATTCACTCATCCTGACATAGTATGGAAATCAAAAATTTTCTTTGGTAGATCAGAACTTAAAAGCACGGAATCAAATTCAGTGTGCCTAACAGAGAGCCATGGATGCCAGGATCTTACCAAAATTTCAGACAGGAAATTAAATAATTGAAAAATAACCTGTCTTTCTGTAAGCTCTTGAGAATTCATAACCAAATACAGGACCATTTCACCAGCCAAAGAGTGTTCTGATCATATTTATTCCAAGTTATACCTTCTTGTTTCTACAATACAATGAGCCATGAATACTCAAAGCCAACGTGCATTTTTAAAGCAGCCTAAAAGTTTCTAATGGAAATCCAGAGGTGCTAGGAAAGGAGGGAAATGGGAGACACCTTTAAAAATAATTCTTCCCCAGGAAGGACACATCAGTGACCCTGAACATCAGAGCAGACAGAATCAGCAGCTAAGGAGAAAGCAAAGAGGAGACAAATTTGCACTCTGAAAACTAACAGTAATTAGGAGGCGACATGGCCTGTTGACTCTCAAGAACACAAATGTCCCTAGGATATAGCTCATTGATGCAACGTGTCACGGCATCCTAAATCTTAGGAGTTCTTAGAAGAAGAAAGTCTAGGTGTGTGCATGGTCACCGAAGACATGTACATACTAGGTAGATTGTTCTGCGGAAGCAAAAAATAAAATCACGATTTAGAGGAGTGATTTCCAGATTTTCTAGCCAGCTGATGAGAGACAGTTGTTCTGCCGTAGCTCTGACACATGACCATGCTAATTTCCTCCCCTCAGTATGTCCAGTATTTCTCTGAAGGGCAACCAACTCCGATCCACTGTGCAATCTCGAGTTGTCTGCTTTGCAGGCAGGCAGAAGTGAGCTCCTTCATATTCTGAAAGCTGGTATTTCTGAGTGATTTTTCAATAGTTTTTCAAAATAGAGTTGGGATGTGGGACCTGATGCTGAACTTTTCATATTTGTTTTGCAGACAGTTCAGTGCACCAGTGTAATTAACTCCTCATTAACATATTGGCTTTCGTAATAAGGTCCACAGTTTTGGGGAAGGGTTAAATCAAAATTCCTGTTCACGCACTTCTCATTGGAGGGCTAAGTTAGCAGTGAGGGCAAATTTTCATATAGGAATTATAGCTGTTTGATTCAAGGCTATGAGACTCTTACAGGATGGAAAGGAAATGTTTACAGAAGCTCCCAGTAGAGTTTTTGAAAGGTGAGGCAGAAAAAACATGTGGGTGACCATGTGGATTTGTTTTGTTTTGTTTTTCTGCTGTGATGAATATTTTTCGCCTGCCGGCTTGTTCTGATAGAGAGCGGCAGATGCCGAAGGACATACTGGGGAAGTTGCTAAGCATGCAAATTCAGCTTGCACTGAAGGAAGAGGCAAAGCTTCCTTTGGAAATGTGCTGCCAGCAGCTGTAGTACACATTCTACCTGGAGTGGAACAAACATACTATCACAAGCACAAACAGCAACATTTTTAATTTCCTGGGCCTTGAATGTTATTGCTTTGTGGAAGGCATTGGAGCATAGGGCAGCTCCTGCTTTTCTCCTTTCTTTTTTGCCAGGAGCTGATCATCACTTCTGCATTGCAGCTATATAACTGATTACCATAAAACTGGTCAAATCCTTGCAACCATTAAAATCCAAAGCCACTGGATTGCCATATTTTACTATCATCTTAATGAGACAATTCTCATTTAGAACAGAAAATGCTCTTAATCTCTCATCTTTTTGTCTAAAGTGTAAGCAGTGTCCCGGGAGTCCACATGCTTTGCGCTCACAACTATGCACTTATTGCCATGTGTATATACAAGTATTTTATTCCTCTGGCTCACCAGCTGCTCGAAGAAGCGAGCTGTTTCTTTCTTCCTTGCTCCTTAGCTCCAGAATCTCCAGAGATGCCAAGACTCCAGAGAAATGGAGTTCTGCCTTAGTGCAGCAGTATTCTCCATATCCAACCCAAACTGGAAAGATTAAAAAAGGTCTAGCAGTTATTAAGAGTAAAGAACTGCAGTACCCAGCAGAAGCTACAGGTGTTTCTTTATGACATGTGTCATTTCTCTCTGTCAAAAAAGTTTTGACTTATTTCTTTCATCAGCTGAGAAGAATAATATTTTAAAGACTGTATCTGGATAGCTAAAAACCTCTCAATATATCCAGAAGCGAGAAAAACGAGACAAAACCCAAATTTTCTCATGCAGAAAAAAAGTTAGAGGGCTATTTCTCTGTATATTTTTTGTTTCAGGGATTCAGTCACTTCAGTATGAATCTAACAGATTTCATGAGCAAAGTAACAAAACACTGGTTAATGTACACCACCTCTATAGTGCAGCAAAGTAGAGGAATAATTGAAGATGGCTCCTTCTCACTTACCCAAGGTGGATCTTCAGAGCTAGCTAGAATGAAAGCCAGCAAAAACTAGTAATTTTGTCACAAATGCATCCAGACAGGACTGCAAGTTCACACAAGGAAATGAGCAGTGAGGAATGGAGGTGACACGTTTTTCATATTGCAGAGCAAAGGCACATGCTGGGCAAGAAAGAATGAGACCATCTTCAAACTCTGATTTCTCCGTAGGGGACAAGAGTGCTTGTAGGAACTGCCATATTCTGGTATTTTGTATCTGTTAGACCACTCTCTTTCTGAGTACCAGGAAAATCTGAGATAACAAGCTAGTAAAACATAATCCTGAGTAGACTTACACCACACCAAAGGATCATAAGTAGAGTGAAACATATGCCTTCAGCCCTGGATTATGAGGAGGTCAGAGGTAACAAGCATAACGAATCACAGCTCTACAAGTACTTTTCATGCTATTTAACATCTCACTGCTGCATACTTCAATGGGGACATGAAGAGATTGCACAACAGGTGAATGCAGGAGATCTCTCTCTGACTTAAGCACAAATTTATATACAGCTGGAATAATCTGCAACCTTAACACATTTGAGTTTAATTTGAAAAAATGGTAAAGTATTTAAAGGCATAACAGTTAAATTGAGTTAAATTGGAAAGACTAATTGATCCTACCTAATAGAAACAATTCCCTTTTCCATCTCCAAGTCCTCATCTTAAAATTACACAAAATTCCTAGCAGCCTCTGGGATAATTCTTGATTTCCAGCATCAAGAAATGAGGTCTGTCCTTTGAGTTTAGCTTACTCTGCCTTATTAGAAGACTGATTCTCTCTTTATTTCCTATGATTCTCCTCCTCCAAATTTCATTTTGAACTCTTAGGGAGCCTGAGGTACACTGGGAATGTGTAATTGTAGTCTGCATATAGAAAATAATACATCAGAAATGACAGCTGGGAAAACTGTTAGTATGAAAATAATAATCCCAACAATATACCTACTCAGCACAATTGAGCTGTTTCCTGACTAGTGTTTTCTACAAAGCATCTTTGTTTTCTATTTATCCCTTAAAGTTTATAACCAAACTTCCAATCACGTCAAATGCTCCTGCAAGATGCAATTTTTTTCCTCTATTTACACAACCAAATTTAAGATCAAAACTCAGCTAACTTTTTATGCTCCACTTCATTTCATCCATTCACTGTGCAGAATGATACCATTTGCCCATTTGCGAGATTAGTTACCTACAGGGAGGACTACAAAGTAGTAGAAAAGAAGGAGTTACAGGAAAAGGAACAAGAGAAGAAAGGAGAGTGAAAGACGGAAGTTAAAGGAGAACAAGGTAGAGAAAAATAAGTGCTTTTTCAGGATCTCTTCTGGGAAGCATCTTCCTTTTCTGAAAATATATTAATTCTTATTGTAGTTCAGAATTCTTTACATGCTGGCCTAGCTTCCCATCTTATCCCCATCTACTGTTTGCTTCTTGTACTTTAATCACTGCAACACTGACCTCTGAGATATTATTTGTCTTAGGCTAACTGAAAACATTTAATTAATTGTAGGCTTCCATTTAGCAATCATCAGGCTTAAAGTCACATGACCTGGCTCTTAGTTCTGTTTTGTAGAAAAAATAGAAGATTAAATCTGCAATTAAATTCTACCAGGAACAAACAGATGTAAGAGCATTGCAAAAACATATGGGTTAAATCAGTGTCTACTGAGTCACACCACTGTTTGTCTTAGCAAACTTGGCCTGGGAATGATCCAAGACATCTCCACATGATTTTCTGCTGGGTTACTCTTAGGTTTAAGAATCACTATTGACTGCTACCTAGGATTGGTATCTTTTGTTTCACAAGGAAGATATTGAAGGGAACAAGTATAAAAATTTTTAAAGAAAATTAAAAATCTGTTTTCAGATTCTTTTGCCTTATGTGCAAAGTACAGGTCTTTGTCATAGAAATATCTTCTACAGAGATAAATATCCTTTGAGTACATCTGGATTTGAATGGCTACTAGGGTTAAACTGACAGGACATTCCTTAATTAAACTGGAAATATGACTACTCCTTCCTAACCTGTTTATAGAAAAGGGATTCTTTTCTATGATCAAACTCACTTTCTCCACTCAGTCAAAAGAAGAGACAGTTTTAATAACCATATGTTTAAATAATAAAGGTTAAAATTCCACATTTTCCTGGAGTGAATCAGTAAGAGAAAACAAGGGCATAATCAGTTACCAGCCTGGGGTTTTGACCTGTCTCATATCTCTTGGGCAAAGAATATAGTTGCTTGCAGAGATGTCAGAGGTATATAACCCTGGAGAAAGAATAGTCTTTGCAAGTCTGACACCAATGTTGACATCAAGAATCACAAGTTATTGTAGCCTCACTACCATAAGGAGGCTGGAAATAAAAATTAGAGAAAAAATGCAAAGTCGCAAAGCCTACACTAATATTTCTGAATCAGAATGGAGGGCTGTATGAAAGACCACATGTCAGGATTTGAGCCCAGTCCATGCTTTTCTCTCTGTTTAAAGATGAGCGTTTTCATTTTCCTCTGGTATGAAAATAACAAGCTTGGCTTGGAGAGAGATGTAGCAGAGCTTTTGTGTCTTAACTAAATGTAAAGGTAAGGATAAACTTTTTGCAGGTTGGCACAGTGGGCACTGAAATCATTTTGCTGTTTGCATTCTGTACAGATATATCATAACTATTTTAATTAATTTTATTTAGCAGAGGAATGTCAGCCTTAGAATTAAAGCAAACAGCAGATCAGGACTTCTGGTTTTTCATTATGAATCTGTGTAATATTTTTCTATTATCAAGGATATACGTCATTAAAGGACACATTCTTACAGAGTTAAACTACAGTCTCTTTGAGTTCTGTTTAGAAGTACTGCTTGAGTCCTTTATAAGGACTATATAAGTTTATATATGTTCTATAGGAGCCTGTTCATCATAGTTACTGCTTAGTGTGTCCAACGGGTACTCACAGCAATCCATGTGCCCTTTATGTCTTTTTAGGAACAGAATTTTGTGTTAAGACATATCATCAGAGATGTTCTCTGAGTTTTCACTCTCCCAGACTCCATAAGGCAAATAGCAGTTGCATGTTAACCGTGTTAACAGTGCCATGGTGGCCTGCACTGGTGTCAGCTTTCAGCTGATTTTTTATGGATATTCACAGGGGTTTGTGAGACCCTTTTTCTCCTTTATTTTTTTACAGCCCTCATCAGTTTTCGAGTCACACAGAAAAGCCCTAACATTAGTTGTAGCCTACAACATTTAGTGCCATGCCATGTAAATGTAATCAAGTATACTTTATTTGCAGAAATTTAAAAGTCAGCACAGACTTCTTTTAACTAAGACCTTGACCCTTCTTCACTGGCTTCACCCAGCACATTTCTTAACCTGAAACCTATCCCAAACTCATTTTCTATAGCCAGCCTCAGTCTAACAGTAGTCTTTCTCTTGTTTCTCAAGTCAACTGTTTTTCCAAACCATCAGGAAACAACCAAGAGCAGATAATCTCCTGGATCTCACCTGAAGGTTCTGGAAAGATCACCTCGTAAGGATGACCATAGCACAGTCACATATTCCTTCCCTGAAGGTATAAAGGTCAGAGTCTAGCATTGACAAGCAGAGATCGGTAACGACACCTGAGCAGCTTCTCCAGCTGGACCATGGATCCCTCCCCTCCTCTTATCTGGGCTAAGGTAACTCGTTATAAAGTTGAGAGACCTCTGTGCATTCACTGAGAAGCCATATGCTTGTACTTGTCATCTCCTTGCCAGGTTGAGAGTGCCATATGCATTCAGGGTGAAGAAATACTGTAACATTTCACTGAGACAAGCAGTGTACTCCACATAGTTGCACTAATTGCTATTTGCTCATTGATAAGTGCCAGTTAATAGTGGGCGCTGTTCTCACAAAGATCTTACACTGGTAAATGAAATCAACTAGCTAAAGCCCAGTGGTTGTTGCCCCTCTGGATTATTTTACTGTTTCTTTTAGCGAACTAGTATGACATGTACTCTTACTCCAACTCTACCCTTTGGCCAAGACTGAGTTTACAGACCTTCTGGAGAAAGCCTTTCCAAATGTTGTCACTGGGAAGGCCTGTAGCTACAATTTCTGTCCAAAAAGAATCCGGAGTCTGCTTTCACCTGGAAAGCATTTCCTAAACACCAGCAAAAAAAAAAAAACAACCCCAAAAAACACCAGCACCTTGTATAGGTCTGAATTTTTATCAATGATACCCATATACTGACACTCCCACTTCTATCACCCAGAAAGCAGTCAGCTATTGAATTAAGTTTACTCAGGGCAAAGCAGGATGGTACAATGAGTACACTTCTTTTCTTCAACTGCACTTACTATAACCCTGATCTTAAGCCTTGTCTGAATTCAGTAATAGGGTTTCTCAGTGTAATACTCAGAAGGATAACATTTACTATCTTAAATTTTCTAAGTGGTTTCTCAAAATGCCACCGTTCCCATTTGTCTTTAACTTTTGCTTTAAGGAAGTAGAGTTCTCACTCCAGCCTTATACGTTACAAGGACAAGACTCAGATTATCCCTAGAAGGGACAACCACTGCTGAAAAACCTATCTACCTACTTGCTGTCTGATTTCCTGCTACATTCAATAGCTTTTAACACAGGTAAAATCTAAACTGAGGTAAGGTGAGAGCTTAAGAAATACACTATCGCCTCAGGACAACAGCTCATCTAGCCGAATGTTTGGCCTCAAGCACTCAAGACTGGCCACATTCTGCAGTCTGTCACCCTTGTATGTCTCCCTCAGCATCTCCAGCTGTTGCCTCAGGGGTACTTTCCTATGTCTCCATAAGTGACAGGACAATTCATCCCTGAATTTGCCCTACAACCACTCTGAAACTTGTTATTTTCTCTCTATATCATATCCTATCATAACTTTGTTTCTTTAATAAACTTTGGGTGGGTTCTCTCAAAGGTTTTCTGAAAACTTAGGTAATATGATGCCCATTGCATCCCCTTTACCTGTACATGTATTGACACTTGAACAGAGAACCAGCAACTTTACCTTCAGAAAAGTCATGCTCACTCACTCCCAACAGACCACACTCAGTTCACTCCATGGTATTACTCTTTACTATTACTCTTTACTAAAGATATTGACAGCCTACCTAGGATTCACTGGTCTTCATTTCCCAAGAGTTCCCAGAGCCCTTTGTGGAGTCAGGAGTTGGGTATATGGGCAGACCTTTGTAACATGTGTCCTGGCTGTCTGATCTACAGCTTCAGGCATGAGTTTCTCAGGAACTCTTGAAAGATGCTACTTGTCCCCTATATTTACAGATAACAAGTCTATCTAGGTCAAGTATTTCTTTTATGTACTTCCAACTGATCTACCTCTTCTGCTAAAAAGTGTGGTATGGAGATTTCCTGAGTATCATTAACCATGAAGATCAAAGCAAAGAATGCTTTGCTTATAATCTACTCTGACTCTTTTATCCCCGGGTACCCCTTTTAAACTTCGCTTGTCAAGAGATAATACTAATTCTTTAGCTAACTTCCTGTTTTTACTTTATAATATCATCTTCAGCTTTTTTTTTGTAAGGGGGTCTCCAAAAACTCTTTCAACTTTGCATTTCCAATTTATATTTGACCTGACACATTAAATAACTTTGCCCATTCATCTAATGGGTAACCTTTCATATTTTAGAGGACAATCTTCTTCCTTTTGATTAACTCCTTAATGTCTCATTGAGCTATGAAGACTTGTTCAGAGAATGTTTCAACTTCTTTCTGAATTGTTTCTTTCTGAATTTTGCCACACAATTTACTTGGACTTCTAACATAGTTTTTTTTGAAAGCACACAGACTGCTTGCAAGCTTTGCATATTTTCTCCTTTTAGATGCTCTTTTGTGTGTGTGTGTATGTGTAAGAGTTTCATGGAATCATAGGATCATTAAGGTTGGAAGGGACTTTTAGAGATCACCTAGTTCAACCTTGCTGTACACGCAGGGTCACCTAGAGCACATGACAAAGGACTGCATCCAAGCGGGTTTTGAAGAGCTGCAGAGCTCCACAACCTCTCTTGGCAACCTGTTCCAGTGCTCTGTCACCCTCACTGTCAAGAAACTTTTCCTTAAGTTCCTGTGGAACTTTTGGTGCTTCAGTTTGTGGGCATTTCCTCTCGTCCTATTGCTGGCCACCACTGAAAAGAGACTGGCCTCATGCTCCTCACTCCCTCCCTTGAGGTATTTATATACACTGATCAGATCCCCTCTCAACCTTCTCTTCCTCAGACTGAACAGGCCCAGCTCTCTCAGCCTTTCCTCATAGGGCAGATGTTCTGATCATCCTTGTAGCCCTGCACTGGATTTTCTACAGTAGTTCCACATCCCTCTTGTGCTGGGGATCCCTGAACTGGACACAGTACTCCAGATGCGGCCTCATCAGGGCTGAGTAGAGGGGCAGGATCACCTCCCTCGACTTGCTGGAGACACTGTCTTAATGCACTCCAGGAGCCCATTGGCCTCCTTGGCCACAAGCGCACACTGCTATCCCTGATCAACTTGTTGTCCAGCATGACACCCAAGTCCCTCCCTGCAGAGCTGCTCTCCAGAAGGTTGGTCCCCAGCCTGTACTGGTGTCTGGGGTTATTCCTCCCCAAGTACAGGACCTTGCACTTGCCCTTGTTGAACTTTATGAGGTTTCTCTCCCCTCAGTTGTCCATTCTATCCATGTCTTTCTGGGTGGTAGCGCAGCTCCCTGGGGTATCAGCTACTCTGCCCAGTTTGGTGTCATCAGCAAATTTGCTAACAGAGCACTCCATCCCTTCATCCAGGTCATTGATGAATAAATTGAACAGGACTGAACCGAGGACTGATGCCCGGGGGACACCACTAACCACAGGCCTCCAACTAGACTCTGCACCGCTGATCACAACCCTCTGAGCTCTGCCATCCAGCCAATTCCTAATCCACCTAACTGTCCACTCATCTAACAAACACTTCTGGAGCTTTCCCAAGAGGATGCTGTGAGGGACTTCAGCCTTGGAGAAGTCAAGATAGATGACATCTACCGCTCTCCCCTCATCTACCCAGACAGTCATTCCATCATAGAAGGCCATCAAGTTAGTCAAGCATGAATTCCCCTTGTTGACTACTCCTGATTGTATTCATATCCTTCACATGTTTGGAGACAACAGCCAGGATGAGCTGCTCCATGATTTTTCCAGGGATGGAGGTTAGGCTCACTGGCCTGTAGTTGCCTGAGTCCTCCTTCTTGCCATTTTTGAAGACCGACATGACATTGGCTTTCTTCCAGTCCTCCAGCACCTCCCTCGTTCTCCAGAATGATAGAGAAAGACAATGGAGAGTGGCTTAGCAATAACATCCGCCGGCTCATGTAGCACTCTTGGGTGCATCCTGTCAGGGCCCACGGATTTGTGGGTATCAAATTTACCTAAGTGTTCTCTAACCCAATCTTCCTCTACCCAGAGTAAGTCTTCCTCTTTCCAGACTTCTCTTGTCTCTAGGGCCTGCGACTCCAGAGGGCTGCCCTTGGTAACCACTGAAGCAAAGAAGGCATTCAGTAACTCTGCTTTTCCTGGGTCTTTCATAACCAGGACACTCACCCCATTCAACAGCAGACTCATGTTTTCCCTAATCTTCCTTTTGCTGCTGATAAATCTGAAGAGCTTTTCTTGTTATCTTTAATATTCCTTGCCAGATTTAATTCCAAATGCACCTTAGCCTTCCTTGTTGCATCTCTGCATTCCCTGATGACATTCCTATATCCCTTCCAAAGGACATGTCTTTTTTTTTCCACATTCTGTGTACTGCCTTCTTCTGTTTGAGTTTTGCCAGGATCTCCTTGCTCATCCATGCAGGCCTCCTGCCTCTCCTGCCTGACTTCTTACTCGCAGGGATGCACTGATCTTGAGCTTGGAGGAAGTGCTGCTTGAATACTAAACAGCTCTCTTGGGCCCTCCTTCCTTCTAGAGCCCTAGCCCATGTGATTCTTCCAAGCAGGTGTCTGAAGAGGTCAAAGTTGGTTTCCTGAAATCCGTGGTTGCAAGGCTACTTACAGTCCCGCTTCTTCCCGGTTGGATCCTTAACTTCACCAACTCATGATCACTGCAGCCAAGGCTACCCCCCACCTTCACATCTCCAACAAGTCCCTCTCTATTTGCTAATACCAGGTCCAGTAGCCCACCAGTCCTCGCTGACTCCTCCACAACCTGTGTCAAAAATTTATCATCAATTCTCTGCAGGAATCTCCAATACTGTTTGTGCCAGGCTGGGTTGTTTTTCCAGCTGATGGTGGTTGAAGTCCCCCATGAAAACCAGGGTCTGTGTCCATGAGGCTACTTGCAGCTGTCTGTAGAAGGGCCTCATCAACTTCTTCATCCTGGTCAGGTGGCCTGCAGCAATCATGTACCACACTATCTCCTATGTTACCCTGACCTCTAATCCTTACTCGCAAGCTCTGAACATGCTCATCATCCACCTCCAGGCTGAGCTCCATACATTCCAGTTGCTCTCTCACTTAAAGAGCAACTCCACCACCTCACCTTCCCAGCCTGTCCTTCCTAAAAAGCACATAGCCTTCCATGACAGCACTCCAGTCATGTGAGTTACCCCACCATGTCTCTGTAATTGCGCTGAGAGCATTACTCTGGGACCGTACACAGACCTCCAGTTCCTCCTGTTTTTTTCCCCATGCCGTGTGCATTAGTGTACAGGCATTTCAGGGAAGTAATCAAGCCTGCAGGTTTCCAGGGAGGGGTGAAAGAGCATCCTCTATAATCATATCTTGTATTCATTTTTCACTTCCATGCTCCCGCTGGACGCATTCTGACTTTGGCTGCATCACACTGATTGCCCTATCCATGTAACACTCCCTTTCCCCCTTCTTGCTTAATTTAAAGCCCTCCTAACCAGGCTGGCCAACCTGTTGGCAAAGACACGCATGCCTGTCTTGCTGAGGTGACTGCCATCTTTGCCCACTAGATGCTGGTCTTCAAACAGTGGCCCATAGTCACAGAAACCAAAATCCTATTGCTAAGACCAGCAACCAGCCAGTTGTTGCTAAGACCAGGCACAGCCAGTTGTTAACCTGCAATATCTTTTTTTTCGTATCCATTCCTCTCATTGGCAGGATAGAGGAGAACACAACCTGGGCCCCCAGACCTTTGACTACTGTCCCTAGGGCTCTGAAATGTCTTTTGATATTGCTCAGTTTCCCCAGACATGTCATTAGTGCCAACATGAAAGAGTAGCAAGGGATAATAGTTAGACACCTGAGCAAGTCTTGGCAGTCTCTCCATGACATCCCTTATTTGAGCCCCTGGCAGGCAACAGACCTCTCTGGACAAGGGGTCAGGTCTGCAGATTGGTCCCTCCATGCCCTGCAGCAGGGAGTCACCCATAACAATCACATGCCAACAGTCACACGCTGTTTGCTTCATCTTATGTCCTTCCTTCTTGACTGAACAGCTGCATGGTACATTCCTTTGGCACATTTGATCTTGCTATAACATTAAACTTAAACTTTCAAATGGAATTCCAATCATAGTTCCTAATTTTGTCATTCAGACACCTAAGGGTTACCATCTTAAAATTCATGCTATGATGTCTTCTGAATGGCATGATTATTCCATAGCTTCTAATTTCCTGAGATCTGTTCCTAGTTCTAAAATTATGCTTATACTAATAAGTTAGATGGCATTACAGTCTCTAATGTCATTTGTAGTTTTTTTGTTGCAGAATCTATTGGCTGCTATCATAAACCTAGTTTGGATTTCTTTGCATTGGCAAACTTATTGTTGCTCTATAGTCTCTACCTTCCCAAATCTTAACCTCCAAATCAACTTCAAATATAGGTATAGACTGCATTGAGTGCTACCCTAAATAAAGATACATTCATTATTTAACTGAGAAGTTATTTCTCTGAGGCTACTGTCCCCAAAATACTTTTGATCTTTCTAATTTTGAGAAACCTTTACTGTAAAGCAAAACGAACATAGTTCCTTAATACTAAATGTTTATTGAAAGAAATAGGTAGGATAAATAATTTTATATGCAGAAGGAAAAGAATCCTAGTTTTAAAATCCATAGAAGTTTTTATATATTAAGAAAGATCATTAGTATTTTTACAGTTTTCTCTTTCCCATTTGATGAAAGGAAATGGCAGTCTGAAAAAGTCTCACTAGTATGAGTTTGAGGAAAGAGGAATATTTTTCCTGATGTGAGGTGTTCTTTCATTGGCTAATCACTGCTATTAATCTGTTTTATCACAACTCATTATACCTAATTTGCCACTTTTTTTTTTTCTTTCTGGCAAGCATAGATCTAAATTTAGCCTAATCTAAGGAGTAATTTTTCTTACTCATACCTGCATACTTGCACACGAGCCTGCGACAGCAAGTACAGCTGAACTAATTTGGCTCCACTCAGTCCTTTGAACTCTTGCTGTCACTGAAAGTATTTTACATGTGCCCAAGACATAAAAGGTATAAGGACAACTGACTGTAAAGGAATATAAACAAATGCTGGTGATGACCTGTGTTTGTATGACTCCTATCTGCAGTTCCGTCCACTCCTAGGATTGATGTGAGTTGCCTCAACCAAACTTGTCCTCTGTTCCTCCACAATTCTGCAAGACAGCACAGCTCTTTGTCCTGGATTAGTGAGACCTGGGAAATGGCTGGGTTGTATTTTCATGACAGTGCTTGCATGGGTGATGACCGCCTGCCCACATTCCTACAGCCTCTGCAACCAAGGCTACAATGGATTTATTTGACCACACTGGGACCCTGCAGTGCTGCTTTGAGAAATGAGTTACTTTCCTATAGCAGTAAAGGGGGTTTGTAACAGTGCAAATAACTATTTCCTGTCTCGTAAGTCTAGGTGCTCCCAGCCTCTGGACCAATAAACTCCTTTTGAGTGACTTTCAGGTCTAGCTAGTGGAGAGCATCGCGGCACTACAGCCCCTCTCAGCTTTGTTACCAGGCTCTAAGGAAGGGTCTATAGGAGCAAACTCTCTATATAATTTTGTTGTTTTTTACTCAGTGCTCTTCCTTGGCAAACCATCTATTAATTGCTGCAGCAACCCCTCCTGCGGAGAGAATTTGCTGTCCATGCCCTGCCCCCCTGTGAAGTAATATCACAAGCCAAGCAAAGATATTCCTGGAGCTCCTGCTGATTTTACTGCCCTCTGATTATCGATTATCTCACCTGGTACCAGATGGTTATGCCTAAAATCTACATTCTCAAGCAATGAAAGGTTAAAGTGAATTTGTCTATGTCTTTTTTTTTTTTTTTTTTTGTACTGTGGTTGGTCATTCTGATAACATAGCAATTTAACTGCTGAGGTAGAGAATTATCTTAACTGAAACATTACCAAATGTCTAGCAGAAGTTTGTATATAGGCAATCTTGTTATTTTTTCCTGTTCCACATTCAGTACTCTGTGACTTGTGAAGGCAAGCCCTCTGGTCTATGCAGTGTTAGTTCCAAATAGTGCATTGGAAGAGCATAAGCTAACACAACCCTGACATCTCTGTTGACTTTACCAGTGGCACTTTGGCAAGGTAAATTTGCTTAAATGTGAAGTGAAAGTAACTCAGACCTGCCAGGAAGCACCACCTACATCATCACTGACGTGCTGACGTGCAACCTACTAAAGTGGGTTAGCTGGAGTAGGCTGGGATGCCTCAGCTCTGCTGAACAAGCCTGGCTGTTCCTGGGAACATTAATATATTACTGGGTGCAAACAAGTATATCTACTTGTATGTACAAGCCAGAGCAAGCACCAGCTTGAACTAAAACAAAACAAAACACATAACAAACATCCCCAAAACAAGCCTCCTGAGGAGTTACAACTCTGAACTAAGAAGCTTTGTCAGACTTCAAAGAATATTTTGTTCGCTGCTCTTTAGGTAGTGATACAACTTCAGGTATTGCACATATCTAAGAATCTTGCAGCTGCTACCGTATCTAAATTTAATAGTCTCTGTGAGCTAAATGAGGCTGCAAAAGAGAGAGTATTTCAGATTCAGCTGAAGCTCTGTTGACCTGTCTGAAACTCTGTGGTCTTGCTCACTACAGGGCTGAGTGGTTCTGTATCTCAAGTTCTATATTTACATTATAGATATAGAACTTCACAATCCCTTATGCACAAATGCAGTACCGCTGCCCCATTGCACAGGTAGGAGATGAAATACAAAGGGATACAGGACTTCCCTGATGTCATGCACAACCTTTGTCAATCAATATCCTCTGGCATAGAAGTTCATAACCCAGAAAAGTGCCTTAAACACATATAGAACAAGTGTTACTTTGCTTAGGTGCCAAGTGGAGACCCAGAATTGCTACAAGAGCAAGGTCATGTTTTGCTGCATTAACCAGACTTGGAGAGGGCTTTGCTTCAAAACATCACGAGAATGGTATCCTGCTTCAAGGGGTTGACAGATACTTCTCTTCACTTTTCCAAGTCTAAGCATGAGGTGAGAAGGCTCTATGTGCTGACAAGGCCAGCTTCGATGACAGAATACGGAGCTCCTTCCAATTTAGGACTGAAAAAAGTGACCGAAAGTCCACTCTACCTAACTTCTTCTTCCTTCCTTCCTTCCTTCCTTCCTTCCTTCCTTCCTTCCTTCCTTCCTTCCTTCCTTCCTTCCTTCCTTCCTTCCTTCCTTCCTTCCTTCCTTCCTTCCTTCCTTCCCTCCTTCCCTCCTTCCCTCCTTCCCTCCTTCCCTCCTTCCCTCCTTCCTTCCTTCCTTCCTTCCTTCCTTCCTTCCTTCCTTCCTTCCTTCCTTCCTGTCCGGTATCCGAATTGACAGGGAGAGAGAGACAACCACCATAGATATATTGTCTTTTATTAATAGAAGAAAGATAATAAGTATTACCAGCTAGCTGGGGTCCGTGGTGTGACCCCTGCGTGGGAAAGCCCGGACCCCAGCTAGCTGGTAATACTTATTATCTTTCTTCTATTAATAAAAGACAATATATCTATGGTGGTTGTCTCTCTCTCCCTGTCAATTCGGATACCGGACCTAACACTTCCTTCCTTCCTTCCTTCCTTCCTTCCTTCCTTCCTTCCTTCCTTCCTTCCTTCCTTCCTTCCTTCCTTCCTTCCCTTCCCTTCCCTTCCCTTCCCTTCCCTTCCCTTCCCTTCCCTTCCCTTCCCTTCCCTTCCCTTCCCTTCCCTTCCCTTCCCTCCTTCCCCCCTTCCCCCCTTCCTTCCTTCCTTCCTTCCCTTCCCTTCCCTTCCCTTCCCTTCCCTTCCATTCCCTTCCCTTCCCTTCCCTTCCCTTCCCTTCCCTTCCCTTCCCTTCCCTTCCCTTCCCTTCCCTTCCCTCCTTCCCCCCTTCCCCCCTTCCTTCCTTCCTTCCTTCCTTCCTTCCTTCCTTCCTTCCTTCCTTCCTTCCTTCCTTCCTTCCTTCCTTCCTTCCTTCCTTCCTTCCTTCCTTCCTTCCTTCCTTCCTTCCTTCCTTCCTTCCTTCCTTCCTTTCCTTCCTTTCCTTCCTTTCCTTCCCTCCCTCCCTCCCTCCCTCCTTCCTTCCTTCCTTCCTTTCCTTCCCTCCCTCCCTCCCTCCCTCCTTCCTTCCTTCCTTCCTTCCTTCCTTCCTTCCTTCCTTCCTTCCTTCCTTCCTTCCTTCCTTCCTTCCTTCCTCTCTCCCTCCCTCCCTCCTTCCCTTCCCTCCTTCCCTCCTCCCTCCCTCCCTTCCCTCCTTCCCTCCTCCCTCCCTCCCTTCCCTCCTTCCCTCCTTCCCTCCTTTCCCTGCTTGCTTGCTTTCTCTCTCTCTTCTCTCTCTCTCTTTCTCTCTCTCTTTCTTTTTTCTCTCTTTCTCTCTGTGCTACTGAAAGGATGCTTGAAGAAAGATTCCTGCCATATTCTTTCTTCTAATCACAAAATTCAAGATATTCTGCACAATAAAATTGCTAAAACTAAGTAAACAAAAAAGACTTTCCAAACAAGAAGATTGCTATCTTCTGCAACCTGAGGCAAATCCCCTATAACCTGCCTGTCCCTTCTGGGCTTTCACTCTGAGGCTCCTCTTCTGCCTCAGAGCTCTGTTTCTTCCAGTGTAAGGTCCGAATCATCTAGAGTTTATTTAGAGAACAAGATAGTTTGGCTCCTAACAAACAAGTCATGCTGTATCTACAGTCTGATGCAACAGCCATTCCTGAAAGACTGGAAATCCTTACAGAGATGGACCTTACCGGTGCTCTCAGCACATTATTTAAAAACACTCTTTCTGTTTTTGTAGCTTTTGGCTATAGACAAAACACAGCTTGTTAAAAAAATAAAATGAAATATGATCTGAAAAATGTCTGACATTGTTTAATCTCTTTTCCTTCTATTCTTAGAGCTGGCTAGCACAAATGACACAGAAGACTTGTCCTATCCTTTGTGTTCTGAAGGTATAGAATTATTCAGATACAAAACCTTTCCCGAAGGGTTTCTCAAGATTTGTGTGACACATCATCATACCTGTTCTGCTAATACAAAAGGCCTAATTTGTTCTGAAGTGAGTTCCTCCTCTTCTTCCCACTAGATTTATATTATTCCTCCCTTTTTTATCAATAATATGTCCAGAAATGTCAGGTTTGCCACATTAGGACCGTTTTCTCCAACAAATCCTGGTGCAGTAAATGTGAACATTATTCCTTCTCTCTCCTATGGACAAATGATGCTCAAGCCATATGGCAATCCTACAAGAACACCTGTTAAACACAAAAACAGAACGAAAGAGATAAGAAATAAATAAATAATAGGAATATCTGCTACAGGATTAAAGAAAAAATCAGAGAAAATATAGCTTTTGTGGCTTTTTAAATGATGAAGACTTAAAGATGTCTACTCCAGGGGATACCTTCCACTGTTTGTCTGAGAGACATAAATCCAGTCACATAGCCAGAAGAAAACAGATCTTCGTAATCACAAATGTACTCTCTTGTGACTTTCATCTACTAAATCAGGTGTTCTTTGGTAAATGCCATTTTGTGGCTTTTTTTTTAATATGCTGTGGGGTACTTCCAAGAACTGCTGTTCTGCAGAGTCGTTTTCTTGTCAATTTATACTCTTGTAAATCTCTTTCTCAAATGGCAGAGAGCTAGCTAAAATTAAAATCATATGTCTTTCTACTTGTAGACAGTAAATGAGAATAAAGGCATTCCTGAACCCCATTAGAGGATTCCTGTGGTATTGTAGTCATCTTGGAGGTTGCTGTCGTCAAGTCCATTCTTACTAGAGGTCACCCCCATTGTAACAAGCTCATCCTTACTATCATCTTTATTAGAGTACTAATTAACTGTGAGTACACTCTCTTGCTCTTCCCACTCTGGAAGTGGATATGCAGTAAATTCTGCCAGATTCTACGGACATATACACAGCCTATTGGTGTAGTAGTTGACCTAGGTGGATTCTCCATCCAGGTGGAGGCCTCTGTTGTCTTAGGCCTGTGGGCTAAGAGAAAACCAAGAGGATGGGTGAAAAATCTACAGAGGCAGAGGCAGACATTATACTGGTAGTTAATAACCCATAGGGTACTAAGCTATTACAGTCTAAAGTTTTAAAATTTACCTCCAGAAGGAGCAAGGGTTTGTGTCCAATAGGTACAGGGACATGGCATGTCATGCAGCTCTGTCTTTTTTAAGCAGAGCTCATGAATTACGCATGTTGTCTCAGAATGTCAAAGTTGTTTTCTGTTTCTAAGTGTGCTAATCTCATCTGATAAATTGCCTGCCATATTATTTGTTCACTAACACCAGGGAACAAAACTTGCTTTAATTTGCAAAACGAGTATGACCAAGCAATTGGTTATTCCAAGGCCACTACAGACTTCCTACATGCAGCATGCCGTAAGGCTTGAAACCACACAGAAGGCAGCTTTGTGTCTTCATCAAGCCCTCGGGGGCTTGGGTCACATTAGTTATTGGTTCCTCTTTCAATGTTGCCTCTGTGGGCCATCCTCTGTAAGACAGACACAGTGGCAATTGCAAACCAGTAGAATATAAAAGGTGTCTTGTTGTCTCTCACTCAGTTGTCGCTGCTTGACCTGGTTGGAGGAGAAGTTTTCCTGGTCAAGAAGACACTGTATTCACTGAGCACTATAATGCGTAGCTACAGATTGAGGTTGTGTGCTTAAGGAAGCAGTGCCTTCCCTTTCTGTCTCCAGTGCTGTGGGTCTGCAAGATTTTCAGATGTGGCAGTACCCAGTTTGCACTCCTTTGCCAGTGAGGTATGTCAAAAGTATGCTATTAGCACTAAAAAACAATATAGAGTCTATAACAGTCTCTAATTCAGACTTCCTTTGGAGATGTCTGTATTGAACTAGAATTCTCTTCTCTGTGCATGAGGATAATGCCAGTTATTGATATTCAGTGAGCAGTTGTGTGCATGTAAGGAAACAGAAGCTACTGTAAATCCATAAATACAAAGATTTCTTCTTTTCTTTTTTCTTTTCTCTTTTTTCTTTTCTTTTCTTTTCTTTTCCTTTCTTTTCTTTTCTTTTCTTTTCTTTTCTTTTCTTTTCTTTTCTTTTCTTTTCTTTTCTTTTCTTTTCTTTTCTTTTCTCTTTTCTTTTCTTTTCTTTTCTTTTCTTTTCTCTTCTTTTCTCTTCTTTTCTCTTCTTTTCTCTTCTTTTCATTTTTTTATGTGATGTAATGCTTCTCTTTATTTTCCTGAAGCAATCCAGTGTACTGTTTGGAACAGAAAAGTGGGTCTTTTCTTCATTTTTTTTTTATAGTCACTCAGCTACCTTTTAGGGCTTGTTTTTTCCTACTGAAAGGATTTTCTTGCCTCATCTGCTAAAAGTATTCAGCTAATGATTTTCTGATTAGCCACCATTATCACAACTAAATGGATCCAATAAGACTTTCTCCAAATTAAAGTAGTAAAGCAAATGCATTGGTTAGGCTTTCATTGTGTGTTTTGCAAATCTCCCCAAAAAAAGTGCTCTGGTGAAAGGAAGTCGGTGAGTCTGAGGTTACAAGGAAGATAAAACATCAAGCAGCAGAGACACTACACTAACCACAAGACTGAGAACAACTACCTAACTTTTACAAAATGACTTTAATTTTTAGGAATACAAATTGCCTCTAGCGAAATTTCTTCCATTACCTGTTCTCCTTTGCATGTTTATTTCAACCAGAATACAGAAGAAATGTTTTCAAGGGAATAATGTGAAATATTATCTACTTCATGAGAATCTTAGGCTTCTCTAAAGCAATAAGCTACTCTTAGAGAAGTGAGAAGAGTATTTTCTGTGGGGGGGTTTCTGTCCTTCTGCTGCAAGGTTGGCAAGGTCACCATTGGGTGGTAGGAGATAACTGAAAAAATATATGAGAACCCATAAGGGTCCCATAAGGAAAGAAGCAAGCAGAGAGAAATATCAAAATAGAGCTCATTTCCAAACTAGAGGTTCTTGTATTTATTTTAATTGCCCTTTCTAGAAGTCATTGTCTGTATGAAAATGCTCTTCCCTTGAATGACCTGCGTTGTGCAGACATGGCTTAACCAAACATGTTCCATCATTTCCTAAGTGTTGCCATGGTGAAAATGCTATCACAACCATTGTCCTCACAGGTTGCCTTGCAGTATGCTGTGCAGACATTAAGTGTAAGAAATTAAAAGTATGTGGAGCACAATAAGAAGCATGCTTTTCACATCTCTGGAAGCAATTAGCTAGAGAGAACTATTAGCAATTAGATCGGAGAGAACCTTGAATGGTAGAGGTCAAGGTCAAATTCAGATATCAGTATTCCCAAAGGCTAGTGGTGTTTGAATGCAGATTTTTCCAACGGAGAATTACAACCACACTGAATTCTGAATTTCATTTCACATTTAGCACTGAAGTTGCTCAAATCTCATTAGATGTATAGTCTTGGTTTGGGTTCATCTCTGTTGAGGACTTCTGGCAAAACATATCAAATCAAATCAAATCAATGAAATTTGTGCTCTCTGAACCTCAGATCTATCTCTGCCCTCTACTGGAAACAAAGCCACCTCAACTCATAGAGCTACAGGAAACAGGGAACACAACTACTACCAGAAAAAAATGCCTCCTTTTCGCCAGAAAAATATCTCACTTTGGTAAACAAGATGATGCTCACTTCTGTTTGTGACTGCTAAACAATTTTGGCTATAAAACCAGTATCTAGGGTTACAATGCTAGAACTGAAATAGTGGCTATATGTGAACTTAAGTGTCTGCACTATTGTTGTGAAAAAGTGAGGATGTTTAGAAAATGATTTGTGGGTTAACAATGATAATAAAAATGATATATTGTCATTTATTGTCATTTTTGCATTCTGAGGTGCAATGCATATTTGCTTATTCTGGCCCTAAATAAGAGGTCAGGCTGCACATGTTAGAATATAAAGCTGATCACTGAAAGGAGTATTTAGGTTTTTCCACTGGAGTGACTTTCAAGAGCCTATTATGACTGGTTTTGCCAGTGACTGCCAGATTTCCTCTCAGTTGTGATTATCATTACATTACTATACTGGCTTGTGGGTATGCCAGGAGACCGAATTTCTGAGAGCTCCTGAAAGAGGGAAGCAAATCCATTAGGGAAAAAGAAAAAAAGAAAAAGAAAGAAAATAAAAGACTTTGTGGGGCTGTGGATGAAGTTATAAATGATTCTGTAAAGTCAGTCTACACAAATGAACCCAGCTGTCATAAAAAGGAGAGGCTTTTTAGCAAATCACTTCAGGGCTTGCACCAAGATGCACATGCAGAATTAAACATAGGAATTTTGAGGCAAATAAGGCAAGCTACTAAAATACTACGACAGTGGTAAATAGCTCATTGGGGATTATGAAAGAGCACACCTGGACAGTAATTCCAGTAATTCACAGTAATATAGCTTTGTGTCTTAAAGTCTGAGTTGGTGTTATCTGAGCTCTCTGTAGTCTTAGGAATTTTCTATTAATTACTGCATCCTTCCCTGCAGAAACTGCAGTTTCTCTCCATCTTGATGTGTAACAAGAAACTCCACCAAGCCTGACCCTCCTTCTTTGCAGCAGGTTGTTTCCTATCCACCCGTCCAAAGACGTTTTCCCGTGTGGGGACAGTGAAGACAATCAAAGCTGTTAGGTGCTGGATGGTTAATCTTCACAAGGTTGCACAAATTGCGAGTTGTGTTACTTATAATCACTCTAAACAACTTCGGCCTAATTAGGCTATTGTCTCTGGCTCTGTGTTCTGGTCCCAGGCATGCTTTTGGGTTCTCATAGATGTTTCGAGGTTTAATCTTTGCAGGAACTTTCCTGGAGCTGGTAGCACAACACATGTTCAAGCTGATATCTGCAATGAGTAGCCTACTGGCAGCAGGGAGGCTGCGGAGATGACTTGTGGAAAAACTTCAAGCCAGATAAAAATGCACAGTGTACTTTTCAAAAGCAAAATCCCAGCTAAACCTCACAGATCTGGTGATCCGATCGAGTTGCCTGCAGCATCAAGCTGTGGTTCAGTGGGACCATGGTACATCACAGTTTCACTCCAGGCAGTGTCCTCTTCCCTTCTTCAGTCGTGCCAAGTTGTTTGTAAGGGCTGTAGTTTTCCCGCACTTTCCTGGGAAGGGGGGAGAGAGGCTGCTGCACACAGTCACAGCGTTGTATCTCTAACGAATGCAAACCAGAGGTCAGACATAGTTTGTACGAGGCAGTGGTGCACTTTTCCTCTGTCCCTCAACTCCAGAGCCAGCAGCACATGTGCATTTCACAGATCTGTGTCCAATTCATCCCACAGCAGCACTACCCTTCCCCCAAACTATTGGGAAAAAAAAAATCTGACTACGCTCACTCTTCTTTAAATATTACTCTATCAGCCCAGTGTTGACGCAATTGTTAGCTATCTCTAAACAACTGCCTTGTTTAACTTCAACTTATTTCACTTTATCTAGAATTAGAATTTATCTAGAATAAGCATTTTCCCTGTCAGCTTTTTTTTTCTTTTCTTTTTTTTTCTCCACTCTTCACCCCATTCCAAAAAGGATTGAAGAGGGATTCATTTCCCAGCTGTGCAGGAAAGGGAAGACAGCAAAACAATTCACAGTGTAGCCAAATTTCAGCTGAAAGATGACATTGCATTTACTGAATGGTAAATGTAGATGAAATGCTGCTGTTATTATGGGATGGGAGAAAAGAAAGCTTGCTCCTTCTATACCTGTATTGTCAATGGCCACATCACAAATTTCACAGCATTTTGGGTTACACTGTGGAGCATATTTTGCTTAAAATCCCAAAGACTGAAGGCGCTGAAACCTGAGGAATTTGCTCTCACTTCTGGAAAGATCTCTTCATCCTGCACAGACTCTTGAACAAGAGCTCCTTGTTTGCACTGGCGTTAGAAGAATTCAGTCTTGATTCACCCAAAAATCAGCAGGGTCACAGTAGAAGGGAGCTAGAAAGGTAGTTTGTGCTGTTTACCAGTATGTGAAGCAGCAAACAGACAGAATCGGGGAAAACTGATCTGCACTTACAGCTGCAGTTTTGTCCTGAACAAATGCAGGGCCTGTTTAATTCTGATGTATACTGAACTCTGCTTGACCTGAAACTTGTCCATTTTTCGCTTGTTCCAAGTTTTCCACTAGGATAACTTCAAGGAAATCAGAGTACAGCCAGTTTCATTTCAATCAGTTCTTTCTCCCTGCCCTGTGGGTAAGATTTACCTCAACAGAGAGGGCGTTTGGCGCAGGGTTTAAGCACTGGCCTGGGATTTGGCTGCCTATCTAAGGTCAGTTCACAGTTTGTGCTTCAAGGTGTCCAGCAGGATATGGGCTGATATCACTTCAGTCAGAGCCTGTCCTCCCTAAAATGGGGACAGTCTCTCCCCTTTTGTCAGTGTCACCGTATAGTTCCAGGAGCTTTACAGGAAGTTAGTGTGAGACATTTGCTATGACCCCGACGCAAAAACAAACCACCATTTTTTTATTCAAGTGGGATTTTCTATTCACAAGGGCAGGCAGGTCCACATGAAGGTGGCTCAGCCAAGTACAAAGTTGCTCACTGCAAGGCTGAGTCACACTAACTCTAAGGTGTCCCTGATGTACTGCTCTGCTTCCAAAATGGCTTGCTTGTCTTTAAAACAGCACCACTTCCCAGAAAACTGCACATGGCTGTGGCTGAAATACCAAGAGTGTGATTCTGTCTCAGAGATTTGCTGCCTTCATGCTGCGCTCCAGCTGTGCTTTCATGGTAAATGACATCAGCAGCACTCCTCAAGCCCAACATATAATATTCTCAGAGCAATACAGAAACTAATTAATTCCACGTGTGCTCCTCATTTCCTGACACAGCTTGCATTTGACTTTACTTGTGCACACTCAGGAACCAGCCTTCTTCTTTCACCTCATCCTAAGTGGTCTTGAATTAAGCAACATTACATAAACATGCAAGGTTGTATATATTCCTTGCTCACTGCATGGGACATTCATAGTGTGGATTTCATTAAGGTCAAAGGGGTTGTGGCAACAGCAAAACTGGCACTGAGTAATAAAATTAACATATTATGCCTTGATAGCCCTTGTGTAAGCCAAAGCTTTTAGACGAATCTACCACCAAATTCAACACAAAAAAAAGGTCCTTTAATCTTATATATGTAAGTAAGTATAGCATTTTTGAAATTTCATAGCCTGACTCTGCATATAGTTTGCATCCAAAATAATGGTGAAATAAAAATCAGGAGACATCAATCTTTCACAAATGAGAAGAGAAATGCTGAATTAACATGAATACTCTCTCTTTCAATTTTTCTATTGTTAAAACTGGTGGAATACAGCTTAAGAAATGTGAATGAAGTGTTTAGTACAGGGTTATAAAAGTGTAATAGACAGAGAAGACCCACAACATAGTATCAAAACTTTTTTGTTTGGTCTATCTTCTTTTAAGCTGATTCAAGACATTTTGAATCCTCTAATTCAGGAACTGAGCATATTATGCTCTAGTTCAGGAGCATATTATGGAACAAAACTACTGCAGTACATCAGGTGAGGGTGACTTCAACAGTAGAAAACTTGGGAAGATCAAAGTAACACATCAGCTGCTGCAGATTATTATGCTGTATGTTGCTTAACTTGTCTTCTAAAACCATTACCTGTAGCTATTTACAGTTAATAGGATCTATTACAAAAAGGAGGCTGCTGCCCCATAAAACCAAAGGTTTAATCAATGTGCAGGAGAGGTATTTGGTTTTTTGGTTAGTTTGGGTATTTTTGGTGGGGTGGGAGGTGAGTCTGCAAAGAAATTTTAATATAGATGACTAAGAATGGAGCCTGGAGTTTTCCTGCATTTTTTTAGGTATTCCTTATATCAGAGTCTTGGAACATTCTCCACCTCATAGCACTGATGCATCCTTCTATACAAATCATGACTCTTAAGATTACTTTTAAATTTTCAGTTCAAACACTGATCTTCTCTCCCCCACTACTGTTGTGCTTCAAACTAGCTGCAAAATCAGTGAATTACCTCAAGCTATTAGTTGAAGCATGTTTTCTTCCAAATAATTAATGGAAAGAAGGGAAGAGATGTTTTCCAGAGTTCTGCTGTGAGGTAAGAGTTGGCTTTTTTCTGGAACAGATATGGCCTTAGAGGTTCCCGCCCTCATGAGGCAAAGTTACTGAAGACTCTAGGCCAAGAGGATAGTCTGCTGCACAACAAACTCTATGCCATTCGAACACTAATGAAAGAAAAGCATGAAGTTTGATGCTGATATTATACCATTGCCAGAAAAGATAGCATATTTTGCTCTCAGGAGCTTTTGCAGGACAAAGCATGTGAATGCTAAATGTATCAATCAATCAGCTGTGAACTTCAGTAATGAGTCAGCAACACCTAAAAAATTACAACTCTTAATTGCGATTTTCAAACCTGTTCCTAGTGTTGGTTAGTCTTTTTCTTCACAGCTGATTATATAATTTGCCAATCATTGCTCCTTGGCCATCTCAAATTGCAGGTTCCTTGGCTAGGATTTTCTTACATTGTAGTGCAAGAGTTCCCTCCATTCAGTTAGGAGTATGACCACAGCAAGGTCTGATCTCCTGGCTCGGACTTTACCTTAATGAAAACATAAATAGTAATACTAGGAGTGTTGCAGGATTCTGTGTGAAGTGAAGGAGGAAGTCTGAAAGAAACTTCCTTTCTATATTCTACTGCATTTATTAATAACCTTGTAAAATATATCCATAATTTCTGTAACTACAAAGACAAGGGCTAAAACCACATTCTTCAGTGAGGTACCAGTTAGGTAGTAGCAACAGCTACTGGCTTCATAAACAGCATGAACCAACCCCACTTAAAGGGATCATTTGCAGAAAAAATTAAAAAGAAATTGCCACTTATTGTTTTAGAAGTGTGACTTACAGGTTTCTTACAAGGAAATGGTCTAAACATTTGAGAGAGCCAAAAACACATGGCAAAGGCAGAAATGAAAGTGATAGTAACTGAGACAAACACAGGAAATACTTCTGTGAACTTGGAGGACTGTGGGGCCCAAAGCTGAAGAATTCAGTGCATTCAGCATTTTTAGGGAGCACATATGTGATCTCTAAGGCTTTATTGCATTTTTGAATTTACATTTTTTTTTAATTCGAAAACTGCTATTGTATGAAACCTAGTATGAAAGTTAGTACACACTTACACTGCCTTACATTCAGTGTTCTGTGAATATAATCAAGCCCTAGACTATGCAGTATGTTAAAATATTTTTGGTCTTACTCCCTTCTCCATGTATTTTTCCATTTTTGTTTATATTGTATATATATTTTTTTCTGGAATACTCTTGTTTTTGATTAATATGAATAGTTTCAATGTATCCTTTCTCAAGTAATGCAGACTATCTACAGAATGTTAGAACAGCTATTTTAATTCACTCCTTTATCCCTATTATAGATGGAGAATTCTTTGACAACTTCTTGATGCAGGTGGTAGTTGAACCAACAGAAGAGGGGCACTGCTGACTTAATACTAACAAACAGAGATGGTCTAGTGGGAAATATGGGGGTTGGGGGCAATCTTGGCTGCAGTGACCATGAGATTTTGAAATTCACGATACTGCGTGGAGGAAGCTGGTCAAGAAGTAGGATTGCAACCCTGGACTTTAAGAGAGCCAACTCTGACCTCTTCAGGGAGCTCCTTGGAGGAATCCCCTGGGCCAGGGACCTAGAAGGAAAGGGGATCCAGGAGAGTTGGCTAATATTCAAACACCACTTTTTCCAAACTCAGGACTGGTGCAATCCTACAATAAAGAAGTCAAGGAAGGCGGGCAGGAGACCTGTGTAGATGGGCAAGGAGCTCTTGGGAAAAGTTAACTGAGCATACCATGTGGAAGAAGGGTCATACCACATGGGAACAATATAGGAACACTACCCAAGAATGCATGGATGCAATGAGGAAGGCCAAGGCCTGTTTGGAATTAGAGTTAGCAAGAGATGTTGGGGACAACAGGAGGGGCTTCTACAAATATATCAGCAGCAAGAGGAAGACTAGGGAAAACGTGGGCCAGCTGCTGAACAGGGTGGGTGCCTTTGTGATGGAGGATGCAGAGAAGTCAGAGTTACTAAATGCCTTCTTTGCTTCTGTCTTTACTGCTAAGGCTGGTCTCCATAAACTACAGAGCCCAAATACAAAAGAGATAACTGGGAGAGAGGAAGACTTTCTGCTGGTCGAGGAGGATTGGATTAGGGATTATTTAGGCAAACTGGCATCCATAAATCTATGGGCCCAGATGGGATGCATACAAGAGTGCTGAGGGAACTGGCAGGGGTTCTTGCTCAGCCGCTCTCCATCATCTTTGAGAGGTCATGGAGGGCAGGGGAGGTGCCAGAGGCCTGGAAGAAACAGCGTCACTCCAGTCTTCCGAAAGAGCAAGAGGAAGGACCCAGGAAACTATAGGCTGGTCAGCTTTACCTCCATCCCTGGAGAGGTAATGGAGCAGCTCGTGTGAAGGCATGTGAAGGAAAAGAAGGTGATCAGGAGTAGTCAGCATGGATTCACCAAGGGAAAGTTGTGTTTGACAAACCTGATAGCCTTCTATGATGGGCTGACTGGCTGGATGGATGAAGGGAGAGCTGTGGATGTTGTCTACCTTGACTTCAGCAAGGCTTTTGACAGCATCTCCCATAGCATCCCCATGGAAAAGTTCAGGAAGTGTGGGTTAAATGAGTGGACAGTGAGGTGGACTGAGAACTAGCGGCAGGGCAGAGATCAGAAGGTCATGATAAATAGGGCCGAGTCTCGTTGAAAGCCTGTGGCCAGTGGTGTCCCCCCACGGATCAATAGTGGGTCCAGTGCTGTTCAACTTCTTCATTAATGACTTGCACGAGAGCACAGAGTGCAGCCTCAGCAAGTTTGCTGATGATACCAAACTGGGTGAAGTGGCCAACACTCCAGAGGGCTGTACGGTTGTTCAGAGAGACCTAGGCAGGTTGGAGAGTTGGGCAGAGAGGAACCTCATGAGGTTCAACAAGGGGAAGCGCAGGGCCCTGCACCTGGGAAGAAGTAACCCCAGGAACCAGTACAGCCCAGATCTGCTGGAAAGCAGCTCCACAGAGAGGGATTTGGGAGTCCTGGTTGACAACAAGTTAACCAGGAAGCAGCAATGTGCCCTCATGTCCAAGAAGGCCAATGGGATCCTGGCCTGCATGAGAAGGAGCATTGCCAGCAGGTCGAGGGAGGGGATCCTGCCCCTCTACTCAGCTCCGGTGAGGCCACACCCAGAGTATTGGGTGCAGTCTGGGCTCCCCTGTACAAGAGACAAACAGCTTCCAGAGAGGGTCCACTGTAGAGCAACAAAAATGATTAAGGGACTGGAGCATCTATTGTATGAGGAAAGACTAAGCGAGCTACGCCTAGTAAGCCTGGAGAATCTGTAAGTACGTTATGGGAGAAGGTAGGGGAATGGGGCCAAACTGTTTTAGAGGTGACCAGTGACAGGACAAGGGGTAATGGATATAAATCAAAACACAGGAAGTTCCATCTCCATATGAGGAAGAACTTCTTTACTGTTCGGTTGGCAGAGTCCTGGAACAGGCTGCCCAGAGAGGTTGTAGAGTCTCCTTCTCTGGAGATCTTCAAAATCTGCCTGGATGCCACCTTGTGCCACATTCTCTAGGTGTCCATGCTTGTGCAGGGGGGTTGGTGTAGATGTTCTCTAGAGGTCCCTTCCAACCTCAACCATTCTATGATTCTGTGATTCTGTGATTCTTAGTGCATTCCACTTCCGTGTTTTGCTTCTTTTCCTTCAGTGTTTCTTTCCTCAAGGATAGCTTCCTCAAGAGTTATCACGCAGACTTTTTAAGTATGAAGTTAGGATGGATGAGAGTTCTTGACAGGCCTCTGGAAAGGACTTTCGCAGTATTCAAACACTGGTGACATCTACATCACATAGGAAATATTCTATGGCAGACTGTGTCATATTGATGAGAGCAGGCTGAAGTCCTCTTATTAATGTTTACATTCACTACCAATATGCCTCTAGCAGGAAAAGTTTGAGTAAATAAATGGCCTCCATGTTTCTTTCAAAAGAAGAGGTGTGCTGCTAGGCACCCCAGACAATACACTATTATAAATTGCTGCATTGAGCTTAGCAGATACTTTCAATAATTACAAGCATTAGTCATGTCCAGCCTTCCATTGTCTAGTCAATGAGTTTTTGCCAAAATCATTAAATTGGTAGTAATATGCAAGCTCAATGTGAGCTGCTTTTTGGTCATGGTCACTGTTCCTGAGAATCCACTGCTGCTTGTAGGGAAATGACAAATGTCTATACTCTAGTTTGGTATCGAGTATGCTGTCATGGTCTGCTGCAGACAAAACTATGCAAACACACCCTAATGAGTTGAAGAAGATTTGTGGATCATCTAGCAGCAATAATAATCACTATTATTCACTCCTTGCATAGATTCCAGATGATGTTAGCACGCCTCTGCCTTTCAATACCTAAATCCTCTTTTGTTTTCTTAAGAAGTTTGAAAGAAGTATGAAATAATTATACCAAATATATGCACAGCTGTACTTACCAAATCTACTGGATGGGTGAAATAGACAAACACAATAGGGAAGTTCCAAAATGTTACATAATTCCCTGACAGAGTGATAGATATAAAGCTGTGTAATTAAATAAATAAGAACTGTTTAAGGCAAATAAGAACCATTAAAAAAAAAATCCCGATTTTGAGCTGCCTTGCAAATGGAAACTGATGAGCGCTTTTGCTGAAGTTTAGAAACAGACCTCAACTTGAGTTGTTTGAGACATAGCTCATCTCTTCAAAGCACAAGCTACTGTTCACATGTAGTTGTTTACCAAGCTTTTTGGGGGGATTTTGAGCTGGTGTAAAGCTGAATTATGGCCAAAGCTCATGGGAGCTCTAACCACATAGGAGTCATACAGCTGAAGTAACAGCTGATTACAAAATGCTGAAAATTTCAAGGACAGTGTTTTTTGAAGCTACCAGCAGACTTCAATCCAGTTACAATTTCATCTCACAAAATTTTGACTGGGAGTTTCCTGCAATTTCGGAATAGGTGTTGTAAAGACTTCAATAATCACCGTAGTTATTGAGGAATATTCACACACATGATGTTGCTTCATAAGACCTTGATTGCTTGCAAGAACACAAGGTAAGAGGTTAAAAAAAGAATCCATCAAAGCCTGATAGAGGTTACCAAACATCTTCACAAGGTGTCTGATAAGATGCAGCTCAGTTAGAGCCCAGCTCTGGAAAACCTCATGGCTTATAATGTAGTTATAGTCGTGATAAAATAATCCTAACTGTAAATTTATGGAGTTTATTTTATACAGATGAGCATTTGTTCTCCTTGCCTGAAGCAGTCTGCAGATCCCTGTTCACAGATAGGAAAGCAGTCTAGTTTTGAAGGTCTCCCTGTGAACCGCTATTCCTTCTTTAATACCAACCGCTCATTCATTTGCTCTGAACAGGGTGGTTGAAAACTTCTGCATCACTTTCTGCCAGCCCCAGGAAGTCACTGCGGTAAAATACCACAGCAACACTTCAGAAAACTTCCTTTCTTGAGGTGCAGAGAAACCATTGTTTCTTTTCTGCAGCCTCTAGGAGTTTTTCTGCCAGCTTCACTTTGTTTACCTGATGTCCAATTTTTTTTTAACCTATCTCTTGTCTTGTGAAATTTCCTCCACTGACCCAGGGTTCAGCTAGCTGATTCCACTACATGCCTCATCATACCCCTTCTTATCCCCTGTAAAAAGTACCTTTTCTCTTAACAATTAGATATCGTGTCCTCATGGCATCTATCTTATTTTCTCATGAATAAAAAGTTTGGGATTATGTCTCTTCACCTATAAAATGTGAAAAAAAAAACAATTGATCATTGGATTGCTTTCAAAATATTTAAAGGTTTATGTACCCTTATGTCTGTTTTTCTCTAACTAAGCACCCCTAGTTACTTTAAGGTGTAGTCTAGATAACATTTTCTTATCAGTCTTTTTATTGCCCTCTGCACATCGTCGAATTCAGCTTCATCTTTCATAAAGTGAAGAGGCACATTCCTGCCAAGGCTTTACCAGTTGCAGCTAGGTATTTTGAGGGAATTTTCCACAAGCTGAATCTATTTAATTTTAATTATCATCTCTCTCGCTACTAACACTTCTTTCAAAGTCTCCCAAAAATGCTGTCAAAAAATCAGGCTTCTGACAGCACAGTTCAACTGGGTTGTTTCGAGATAGGAAAAAGCCATTGCAGCTTGCCAGAAATGATTCATTTTCAAATATTTGTTAACCCATTCATAGCAAGAGAACAACTAGAATTTATAGCTGCTCAGAAAATAAATTGATACAGTAGTTTTATTGATAATGTAAGGCAAATATTGTGGACAAAACCGTTCAAACCTCTGAAGAAATATCCTCTCCAGCTGAAAAAATACAAAAAAATTGCTTTCATGACCTCTTCTTTCTATCTCTTTTTGTAAGGCACGCAGCTGGTATTGATTAGCCCAGAAGAACGCTGTCTCTCTGCCTTATGCAGATGTGAATGGGCCATATGAAAACTGAAGTCTGCATGAAGAAGGGAATGAAGTATTCTGCAAAGATCATTGAATAATGATGATGAGTAATGCATTTCCTATCTGCATGATCTATCACAAGTCAGTATCTGATTGACTTATGTCTTTCAGCTTCGCTTTGAAATGAATGTTTTATAGAACACAAAAGGCACTGGACTGAACCAAAGAGGTGTTATGTTTTGTTTTTTGTTTTTTTGTTTCTTTTTTTTCCTAAAATAGTATTAAATTATTGACAAATGGCAGTTTTCACCACCTCAGTAATTGCTGTCTAGAGTCAAAGTTACTTTTTTCTCTTTCTGTGTCCCCTCAGAGGGATTAAGAATCTTGATAACCTTATTGATGTTTTTCTGTGTCAGACACACAATGCCTTTAATTGTGTAAATCAGAATATTCAATACATTGCAACATTCACTTAGCTACCATTGTGCTGTTCCTGTTTCAGCTTTGCAGAAGAGCTTGTATACCTGTAGTGTGATCCTGGTTGTGGCCAATACTATGTCGGTTTTTCTAATGAAAGATATTACTTCTTCCTACAAACCTTGCACTGCTAATCATCAGCAAAATCATGCCGAGATTATATATACTTAACATCATTAGATCTGAAGACACATAATTTTGAGAGAGTGAGTCAGTTGCAGAGACACGCCACATATATCTTAATATATACGGGAATGTGTTAACCAAACAGGAGCAAGTCATGCAAATTTGCTTTTTCTCATATATGACAACAAAGATTTTTCAGAAATAAACTATAAACTTTATGAATGGCTATTTTTAATTTGTCTTTGAAAAACAGAAGTCAATAGACAATGGGAGAATTCTTTTTTGAGACTAAATATATTATTAAAAACATTCGCTTAAAAAGGAAATGTTGTTTTCAAAATGCAAAAATAATAATGTCTATTTTATGTCTGTACACTAATATTTCATATATTGTTTCTGATGTTTGAAACTGGAAATGTTCAAAACAAAACTATACATACTATTTTAAATTGCCATCAGATGAAAAAATGTAACAAATCTAAGAGTGAAAGAGTAGTAAGGAGAACTTGGGAGACAAGAAAAATAAGAGAAAAGGCAGTTTTCTACCTGCTGAATCAGAAGGTGGGAGACGGGAAGCTGAAGAATAACTGAGAAATAAAGATCCCTTCTCTTGGTTTTAAGAAGCCTATTCTTTTCAGTCATGGAATCTCTGAGACACTTGGGAACCTCCCAAAAGCCTCCTCAGGATGAAGGGTGGTCAGCTCTGAGTGTCCGAACTCTACAAGTACATCTACATCCAGGTCTACTTTACAAAGATTTGAGCGGGAGATCAGAGCTCACATGTGAGCTTAATAGAAGGTAGGCATATTTTATGAATCATTACTACTCTCCAGTTTAGGAAACCTGACTTGAAATGTCATGATGAATCTCCCCAAGGATAGTTCTTTTCTTGTTTTGGAGATAAACTATCCTCCTGGTAGAACTGTGATCTTGACGTGGGCCAGAACCATAGATACAAACAGACTTCATAAGACGCGTGCAGTCCAAGGAACAGATTTCTCAATGGTTACCACTGACTCCCATGTGAAACAAGCAGTGGGGAACAAACTATCTTGTCAGACCATTTTATTTCTATTTTGAGTCTTAGCAGTTTGTCAGTTGCTAAAGAATTTATGCAAATGCTATCATATCCAAACAACACATGACCAATCTTTTTCCAGACCAGCTTTGGAAAAAGACCCTGAGCTCATACTCATTCCCAGAATCATTCCATGGGAAGCAAAGGAAAAACTTCAGACCTAATCACTTTTCTCAAAACTTCTCTTGAAAAGGTTGCATTGTTTCTGGTGTGGCTGCACCTTGTCGGTGTTTGAATACTCAGAAAACATCTTTGTGTTCCTTCCCTGTGTGTTGTCCAGATTCACACCACTAAGGAAGACTCATTTTCTTTCAAGCACTGGACAGTGTAAATAATTAATGCTAAGATATCACTGTCTGATCTCGCTCTTGTTCTTAAAATAAATAAATAAATAAATCACTACAGTTTTCTGTGGCAGCAAAATTTGACCTCAAAATGTGCATACTTAAAATGCATCTATAGGTACCTGGGTATACAGGATTTTTCTGTAAGTTGAAGAGAGACAGTTACAAGGGCAAAGAGCTCATTACATCAGACTTTACATTCATGCATAGCCAAAAAGAGAAGAGAAACAAACAGGTGTATTCAATTATATTTTATACTTCTTTTCTCAAAACCAGTAAGATTTCAAGGGCCAATCTCACTATTTTCAGAACTGCATTATTTATGAGAAATATTTTTGACTTGAAGTTGTTTCTTCTTCCTAGCAACAAGTTTGATCATGTTCCCACTGACATCAATGACATATTTGCCATTATTTCAGGCTGAAATAATAACAAACTTATCTGTGAATGCTTGTTTTTGTATGCGTGTACCCAAGCTTTTGCCCTAAACAAAAGAAAGATGTGTAAGCTGGTAAGATGTTTAGCCTCATCTTGCCAAGGTATTTTATCCATTTTCACAGGACTGCTTTGTTTCATATAAGATAATGCTGTTTTTTTTTTTCCTTCAAGAATATGTGGATATAATTTAGTTGCATATCCAGACTTTCAATGAACAACATACGAACTACAGGGAAACTTTCACAACTGATCTCAAGAAAGATTATGTACCATATATAACCCTCTGACTACACTTAGTGGAGCTTGTAGTTGTGATTAACTTCTGTGAGTTATGCCACAAAGTCATTTGAGGTCAAATGCATTTTTTTTATTTAGAAGCTAATCCCATTATCAGATGCCTTAGAAATACACTAGCAATTCCTCTGGGCTCTGTTCTTAAAATATATATATATATATATTGTTGTCTACATTTGGAGGCAGGGGGAGATAACCCCTGCCATAGATACTGGAGAGAAGCAGCAGCTTTTTTCTGGGAGAAAAAGAATAGCTGTGCAACAGCTATTCCTTCCTGTCCAACAACAGGAATTGCCAAACACTTTTAGAAATGAACACTGATAATATCCACAAGTCTCTCCTAGGCCCAGTTTTACAAAATAAGAATTAAATAACAAAGGCAATGAGTGTGTGATTCTTCCAAGGTCACATAAATCTACAAGAGGAACAGCTTGCCTGAGAAAACAGACTGATAACAGTGATATTCCAGACATGCAGGAATATTAATCTGGAGCTGCTTGCTGCTCTGTCGAAAATCACTTAAGGAAGTAGGAAGAGTGTTAAATCACCCTGACTGAAGGCTTTTCCCCCCCTCCAGGTTTCTTCCTAGCAAATTAAGGCTAATAAGTGATCAATGAGAAACTGAAGCACCTAGCAATATCCTTATAGCCCAGCTGCCTAAATTGTTCAAGAACGCTGGCGATGTTATTAAAAGTGCAGTCTTAAGTTCCTTCCTGGTGCAACTTTACCACAGCCAACGGAGACAGAGCTGTGGTAGCTGAAACTAGCTTATTACGTCCAGCTGACATAGCTAATAACATGGACATAGATTGTTAGAAGACAGGAGTTTCACAGTTACAGCTAACGTCTTTGCCATATATAAGAATAACTAAATCTTCCTGATAGAATGAAGGCCAAAAACATTAATTAAAGTTGTATTCAAACCAGACCACTACCCTACTCACTTAGGATGAAATGGCTGCTTAATGACAGCTTCACTTCATTGGAAAGAGTAGCTTCCCACGCTCCTCCAACAGGAGTGAAACAAAACTGACCATGCTGAGATTTGCCTGCCTATTGGTTAAAGTTAATGAGGGTTTCCACACAGAAACTATGGATAGACCTGGAACTTCAGTCTTGCTGCAGATGAATATCTGATCAAAAGTATGCAAATCTCCTCTCAAATTTTGAATTAATGCTGCTCATGATTGTGATCTGACCCAAGCTCATATGAAAAAGTCAGCTGTGACTCTTCAGAATATGTTCACAGTTAAGATCTTCTCAGCACACTCATTCAGCTAGGAAACTGTGCCACTAAAAGGGAGAATAAATCACCAGTGACCTTGCAGGCTCTCAAGATAGTATTTCTTTTCAGATTGTGTTGCAGAATAAACAACTGTCAAGGAGCAAACAGAGAGAGGTTTCAGTGCACGGAAATACATCTTCCCTCATGAGGGTACTGCACTGCCTTTCTTCAAAGTGGTTTTGTGAAGTTATTCACAACCAGCACAGCAGATAGCAGCTCAAAGCAGTACATAGCAGCTCAAAGTGAAGGAGAGTTTGCTGCCTGCCTCCACCCTTGCTTAGGTGGGAGAAACTGTACCAGTCCCATTGCCCAGACCCATACTGTTGCATCAGACCCTGTTATCAGGGGACAGTCTTAGTTTAAATAGACTTCTGGTTTGCGACAGAAATACTACCAAAAAGTCCTCTGTGTCAGATCACATTTCCCTGATTTCACGTTAAAATTAAGCCCCTCACAGGGTAACTCACCCAAGATCCCTTTTCACCCTGTCGAGCCTCAAATATTTTTCCCCAAAAATATTCCTGAGCCCATCTAGAAGAACATGCAGTCTGCGCCGAGGCAGAGGTGCCTCTGAAGCCCTGGGATATACTTTAACAGCAGGCCAGCGTGGCATCTGTTTTGAGTCAATGCCTATCTGCTCTCTGATCCTAGGGTAAAGCACATGTTCAGTCCAGAAGATGAAAGGCAGAGACGCCTCTGGACAGAACTAATATTCTGTTTAAGATGGAGCTGCCTTTTTACATGCTGCTCAAATGGAAGAGAAGGGAGTAACGTGGCAAGAAACATCTGCTTGTGCTGAAAATTAAACACTAGAAGAAAAGATTGTGTTGAAGGAGGATAACTAATACTTCACAAAAGAACTGCCACAGGATAGGTTTATATGGACTAATTTCATCCTAATTACTTGGTACTGCTATGTTTGGTGTCGGGGGAAGGGTCCATCTTTTTTTTTTTTTCCTTTTTGCCAAGGATGGAGCTTTAAAAACTCCATTGTGGTGGCAAGAAAATCCTGGTTTTGGCTGGCCAATGATTTAACAAGGCAGCACACATGACCTGATTTTACAGACTCCTTTGTGTCTCTTGTTTAAGGCCTTGCAAATGAATGCACATGAAGAAAAACAGCAATCAGTGGAGTAGGGGTAATCCAGTAAAGAATGAGGTTTGTTAAGGGGATGCCAAGAGTGACTGGTCATAGTATGCATCAGCAGCAAGGACAGCCTGCAGAATGGGACCCCACAGCCAAAGGCCACGTGCTGGTCACAGCCCTGGCCCTGATTTTGTTGGGCAGCTGTGGGAAGGGAGCAAGGAGCGCAGCCACGGAATGACCCCTGCCTCTTCTCCTCACCTCCTGTGTGGGATGCAAAACATGAGCCTGGCTTTATGAGCTCTCTTTTTTTCCTATACAGGACTCCTGCTCCACATCCCAGCCCTGCCTTTCTTGCTTTCTGAGACCATACAAACACATCACACCCAGTCAGGCTTGGTCCTAAGGCCTAGCCTGTCATTTTAAAGAGCATATAGCTTATTTGGAGAGTATTATTTTATGGAGCAAAGAAGCTCAAACTGAGGAAGAGTGGACACAGTGTTGCAGGAGGAAAATAACCAAAGGATACTTCAAAACTACTCTGCAGTATCTTGACAGATATTGTCCATTAGTACAGTCTTCCTGGAATCTTTTGAGTTGTCTTTATTGTCACAGAAATAGTCCATAGTCAGGCATGATCAGAGGAGTCCTACTTCCATTTTCCTCTTCTTTCAGCCTTTGTGATTGCTAAACATCTCAACCAGCTGGGATGAGAGTAGCAGCAACATTTACCATCTGCTTCTGCTGGTAGGAGTGATGGCTATTTGACTACAGTAAAGGCATGTTGTCTCCTGTACAAGATGGTGTTCCTAGAATGTAGTGGAGTGAGGCTGTTTAAGAGTCATGTCAGTAAGGGGCCCACTTTTTTTTTTTTTTTTTTTTTTTTTGATTTTAGAATCTAGGTGTTAGAATCTTGTTATAATTAGAGAATTTGCTCTATAAATTATTGAATCTCTGAAAAGGCTTGGACAAAGAAAGGGTAATTGGGCCAATACCCTGCACATGCATGGGCTTTGGCACTATTTTTAGGTTCTTCCTGTAGATTTAATGCCACAAAACTGTGATGAGCAAATGTTCCTTATTAGAAATGGCCAAATCATATAACAAGTACAGCACTACACCCTGCATACAAAGAAATGGATTAATTAATTTCAAAGCTTCCAAGCTTTAAAGCTTCTAGATATCATTAAATTGTGGAAGGAATAGTAAGAGGATTAGATTAGGGTTAGGTTTATTAGAAATCATTGAACTGCAAAGAAATACTAATACTTTCCAGGAGAGAGGGGGGCATTCCTTACAATAGTGCCTGCAACACCATTAAAATAAATTAAAGATTGTTTCAGGAGCTTTAATATTATGAGACCAAGAGGTTAATGCTTCCTCAAGGCTTGGAAAAAGTTAAAGAGAGTAATTTGTGACTGAACTGAACATGGGTCTTTGTATTAGTTTTAGATTTGGCATTCGTCTTGCAAAGCCTAGATCTATAATTAGAATTCAATTTCAAGACAGCAATCTGGCTAGGAGAAATGGGCCACCAGGCACAGTTGGTGCTTCTGCCAGTGTTTGTTTTAGTCCAAATTTAGATTCTGAATTATTCATTGCCATTAAATTGTCTGAAACTCAGAGTGTTGTCCTCCTTATTAAAAGCTCTGCAATGAACAGACAGTTAGTAGCCTACAAGGGGAATTTGAGAGATAATGTCCAAATTGCACTGTGTCATATTTTTAGGCTTGAGGTTTCCAGCTGTTTTTAGACTAAAGCTCTATTTAGTAGATAGATAGAGCTATCAGTACAAGGTTTACAGTTTGGTGTAAGACTGTGAAAATGAAAAATCCCAAATGCAATTAGTAACAAAGCTAAACATCATTAAAATAAAGATTGTTTCAACATGTATTTGGGTGGCAAGATGGTTTCTTTAAAAATCTTTAAATTAAGACAGAGCTAGCTAATTACAGTTAGGATGAGAAATTACGTGAGGACAAAGTGTTGAGCTTTTTGTCATGTTTCTTCACTTTCATGTCAGATGGTCTTAAGGGTAACTTGGTTTTAACTAAGCTCCAGGGATAGCATGAGAGACCAGACTGTGAGGAATGGGCCAGATCTGTTCTAGTAATAAGTACATTGAGGACAGACTGTCAGACTTGGAATGCTGGTCGCACCATTCATCCCCAGGTTACTTTCAGAGTTGGTAGCAGATAGCAAAACTGCCTGTAAAACAGGCAGGATGTGGAAAGGGAAAAAAAAAAAAAAAAAAAAAAAAAGGCGAGAAAAGCCATAGAAAGGAAAACCTGCCACCAGCTTGAATTTAGGGTAGCCAGGGTATTTGTGCTGCAACAAGATTTGACTCTAGCCTTTGAGGCTGAGCAGGTAAAAGCTCAACCACTCTCTCCTCACATTTACCTACCTCAGCATTTACCACCCCCTCTCCACCTAACCCTGCTCCTCAGCACAGTCAAAGCACTCCATAGTCTATAAACACTGGGATGAAGCTCAGAAGAATCACAGAGCTTGTGCTAGGCTAGAGTTGTAGTAAGGATTATGGTTCAGAGTAAGAGAAACTGAAGAAGTGATCAAGCCTGGTGCAAATACTGTTCACAGGCTGCTCTAATTTTTCTCTTAGTGTTTTCTGCTTGTGGAAAATTGTTTGGAAATTGTCTCCCTTCTCTTTTACCTTCTCTTTTCTAATAGAGTACCACCATTAATGTTGTATTTAGCTTTAGGTCAAGCCTCACCCACTGCATGAACCTAAAGTCTAAAAATTGCCAGCAACCCACACAAGCTAACTTGGGCTTCCAGACTTTTCTCTCTCTCTCTCTCTTTTTTTTTTTTTTTCTTTTTTTTTTCCCTCATGGGCTAAACTTTGACAATAATAACAGCTCCTGTTTTAGCGACAGTCTTACATCTGGTCTGGCGACCTCTGTGGAACACAAACCTTGACACCATCCAGCACATGATTTTTAGAAATGGAAAATCTAGTTTTGTGACATCAAAGAAGCACATAACACTTCCTCAATGGTTTCTTCCATCATGTTCTGTCATGTTATCTTCAACATAACTGATACGCTAAAACTGAACCCTAGTCTATTGCAACCTACGAGCATCCCATCTAAAAAAGCTGAAAATAGCTTTTCAACATATCTGGTGACTTTGAATACTTTCCTTTACTTAGTTATTTGAGCCAACACCTATCTCTGCTCTCAATTCAAACATGTGTGAAACCCAGAACAGTTACTCTGTGACATTTGCTGTTACCAGTCCCCAGTATATCTAGTATATAAATGAAAAGAGGAAAAAAAAACTTGCCTGGAGATTTTTCCTTTCTCGATAGCCTAAACACTCTTGTCATCTAACTTCAGCTTCTCCAAGCCTGAATCCTAATTATAACCCTCAGATTTAGCTTAAAGAGTGCTAAAAATGGAAGATTTAAAAGTAGCCATGCAACTGATGGCTATTCCCCTTCAGCTCCATTTGGAAACGAGTTCTGAATGTTATCATCAGTGGTGATCATTTATTTCTAGCTCCTTAAATCCCTCCCTGTGGTTTGGCCATAGTCCTATACCACAAGTGATTTTCTCAATCAAAGAAAATGCTCATCCACACTGATGCCAGCTCTCAGCACAGGCAGCTGATCCATTCTGAAATCCTTTGTTCCCCCAGATATGTTCAGGGTTGGAGTTAAAGAGATTCAGAAAATAAATAAATAAATAAATAAATAAATACATACATACATACATACATACATACATACATACATACGTATCTGGGCCACAAAGTAGCCACAAAGAGCTACAACAAAATGGAAACCAAAATGTTAATACACTCTCAGGACACAATCCAGCAGTAGCCTGAAGTGTATTGCGACAGCCTGTTCTTGACTCTTTCACTCTCTTTTCCCAACCATATTTCCCAGACTGATTGCAAAGTAGAACCAGAATCCCTGTTGTAAGTGTAGTCTGAATGTTTAACCTCTTCACCCTGTGAAACTTTCATCTTTTCTCTCTTGACTAGTCCAAGTAAAGGCCTAAGCACCCCTATGAACAAATGACCTTTTATTTCATCATTGATTTATCTGCTCTGAAGCCTTAGCAATGATCCCAAATTCTCTGGAGATAGTGATTGTAGCACTGTATCACCTATAAATATAAGCTACACATAGAGCAAAGACAAAAACTGTTGCAGCTTTTGCTTTTAATACAACCTAGCTATATTCACAGAATCACAGAATGGTTGAGGTTGGAAGGGACCTCTAGAGACCATCTAGTCCACCCCCCCTGCTCAAGCAGGGACACCCAGAGCACGTGGCACAGGGTGGCATCTGGGTGGGTTTGGAAGATCTCCAGAGAAGGAGACTCCACAGCCTCTCTGGGCAGCCTGTTCCAGGGCTCTGTCACCCTCACAGGAAAGAAGTTCTTCCTCACATGGAGATGGAGCTTCCTGTGTTTCAGTTTCTATCATTAGCTTCTGGAACATGCGGATGGGGATATTGATTTTTTTTTTTCATTTCATTAACCCAATTACCTGTTTCTATGGATAAGAAGATTAACCAGATTCTTAACACTAGTCCCAGATTAAATATTCTTTATGGATATTCCCTCACAAGACTTGAGTATTCACAAAGCTAAAAGACAAAGACAGAAGGCTGACCCATCTTATTCATCCCACTAGAATGTTTTCCCACAAGGATAACTCTGCCACATGTCAGAAAACCCTTCTGGTAAGAAAGGCAGAAACACGAGTGCCCGACGGCGAACACCACTATACCACAGTGAGAGATCCATAGAGGTCCAGCTCTGATTTTTAGGTTGCTGGCTCTAAGTTTGTTAGCACTTGCCAAAAAGCATCCTTTCACCTACCCTGGGTGAGGTGATCTCCCCTAGAATGACAGTGGTGCATGGTTGATAACTTCTTCCCAACCTTTGCGAGTGAGGGGTTCATAGAAGTCTAGTACTGATTTTTCGCTTGCTGGACACAACTAGAATTGGTGACTCTGAGAACAACGTGCTTGAAGTATGACATTGAAAAAATGAAACAGGCCACACAACTCAAAAGTATTGCAAGTTCACAGGAAATACTATTTCTGTGACACAAACTGAGGTGTTAAGTGTATTTTAAGTTACATTAAGATAGAAAAGGCACACTGTCCTTCCATTTTCAAGAGCATGTACAGTGAACGAGAACGTGATGTTGGACTGTATTAAGTGACTGTTAAAGCCCCTGGTAAAAGAACGTAAATAGTTTAAAACTTTAGGAGATAAGAAGGATTGCTTTTATAGCAGTCATCCTGGTGAGCCATTAAATTTCACTGAAACACTAAAATATTTCAGCTGATTCTCTGGCTCCATGTGCTACTCACCTAAACCTTTTGTGGATCTGACACTAGCTGCTTCATGAGGTTAAAATAAACATGTGATCATGCTGGATGCTAAGAAAAGGTGGTCTTCCAGATTTTCAGAACAGGCACCAGAGAGATGATGTAGTCCAGTCACAGGAAATATCTTTCAAATGTTCCTTCCCCTAGGACAGAAGAAAAATTGCTTCCTTTTCCTGGCCCTTGTCAACCAGAGGTCAGGGAGAAAGTCTAATGAAAGGAAAGCACCCATGGTTTATTTGCATTTACCACACTTAGCATGCTTATGTTTGGATTTGGGCCATATAGTAAGTCTTTAATATCAATGTTAGAAAGTTCCCTATATTGTCTGGACGCTAACATAAACTTTTGTTTAGACAGACTTCTCATTGTGAAGAGTGTTTTGCAGGAAATTTATACAGTTTCACTTCGTCACTTAAGTACAGCTTACCCACCATATTTGGTAAAAGGTTGTGACATTGCATATATCTGTTTAAAAATATATATATTTTCTTGTAGCAAAATGGATTGATGGAAGAATTTCAAGCTAAGAATCTTGTGAGAGAATGATTCAGATATTTTTTATTCTCTTCTCTCGCAAACTAAGTACAAGAAATAATGATTTTAATTTTTGAATTTTACATTTTGAAATGGTAAAATGAAACTGAAAGGGAGTATGTACTAAGTGTACAAAGTTTTGAGAAGTGTTCCACAAGAAATTTCATTCTGCATCTGCACTGAAATGTTTCTATTACAAGTCTCTACAAAGACTTCTTTGGTATGGTGGAACAAAATATTCATTGGATCATTTATTAATGATGAGATGAGTAGATACTGATTTTCCATTTGGAATGCAAATAGCATCCCTCAGTTGAAAAGCCTTGTGTTATTCACATACCACATGGAAAAATCTTTCTCCAGATGGGATAAGACTGAAAAATAAAGACTTTTGGTTTCATATGTCTTTCTATGATATAGAGAGACAAGTTTCTGTGCTGCCCTAGAGGCAGTGCCCAGTTAAGTACTCTTCAGCACATATCCTCCATGCATATTCCAGGTGAGCTCAGCATGCACGACTATCCATGTGCAGACTCGTATCCATCAAGTCAACATCAATGGCCTACTCCTGGGATCCTGGGGATTTCAATTGGAGACAGCAACAGATGTAACTTGATGTTTTTGGACTTTATTCTTTATCCTAGTCTGCAAACTCTAAACTCTTCCTTTGCAAAACTTTTTGCTTCCATGCCTGATCAGATCACCAGGATGACCTCACTACAAGAGCATCGATAGATTAAGACAGAGGATAAGACTGCTCTGAAGCAAAGCACTTCATTTCGTAGCTCTTAATGCATCAGTTTCTAAGTCTGGCATCTGGGGTTTTAGTTCAGCTGACCAGATATCCAAAGATCTATTTGTAAAATTCAAACCTGGATAAAGAAAGGATATAAAGTAATGCTGTTGTTTGGGTGAAGTGAAATCCCAATTTTGGTTCAAATTTATTTCCCACTTTTTAGTCTGTGTTTATACACATGAACTCCACGAAATTTCAAGTGTTGCATAACCCAGAGGGCTTACTAAAAAAAAGTTAGATTTTTTCTCCTTCCTTCCATGTAACATTGTTTGTTTTGTGCTATTTGATGCAGCCAAAAGATGCCCAGTATTATAGAAAGGCACTGTTCTTCCAGATTTGAAAGGAAATTTGGCCATTACTAGCTTAAATATATGAGCACATTTTCTGAGAAAAATATACACCAGACCAATAAATCTTTGTGATTTCAGTTAAGTACTTTATGCGTCAGACATCTGGTCCTAACTGGATGCCTCTACATAAGGTCTCTTTGTTTGGTGGGCCGAAACATTCTCAAGGCTGTTTGTAAAGACCGTTCAGAGCAAAACTTTTCTCCATCTGAGAGGAGAAAATTAGGTGGTGAAGTTCCTTTTGCTGATATCACATAATGCAACATACGGGGGACATTTCGTTTGAGATTATCCATACACACCTTCCCAGTTTAGATTATTATCTTCTCCAAGTTATGTAATTAAAAAAAAAAAAAAGGTGAGAAAAACCTACAGAAAAGGATTTCATTCAGGAATGGAAGCTTTTCTCTAAAGATCCCTAGAGTGGATTCAATATCAGTGACTTCTCAGTGTTTTCAAGGCAGAAACTAACAATGATAAGATGACAGAGGTACCCCACCAAGTTTACTGAATGAACTATTTTGATTCAAAACACTTTGGCTGCATTTATAAACCACTTACTGGGGTCTGATTTCCGTTGCTTTGATGTCAATATGCTTAGTTTTAAGCCTAATGTAAATCAAGTCAAGTCCCCTTTCAACCCCAGGAAACATGGGGAAGATGCCAACAGAGTGAAGTTCCTTAGAGGCTTGTTTAGGAAGAAGTGCTGCTGATGCTGATGAGTAGAGAACTGGTCACTGCCACTTTGGATGGGTGAATATGAAAGTTACACGGGTAAAAGTGTCTTAGTGAAATTTAGCTTTCAGTATTTGATCATATTCTTCTGGAGGAATACTGAGGTATCAAAACTCAGCTTTGAGAAAACTGATGTGGCTTGGGAATTGGATCTTGATATTCTCAATAAATTTGTAAATTCGAGCCCCATCTTGGTAGCTCTTATGCACTCTGCTCATGAGTGTATCCAGTCTGTGTTCGCACACACCAGAAGCTATCCCCTCACCTACACCTAGTGAGATGGTTTTCCTTGGGACTACAGTGGCGCTTAGGTTGACAGCTTCTTCCCAGGTTTTGAAAGATCCCAAACTCACTTTTGCACAATTATAGCTTTTACCAAATGACCAGTAGCAGCCAGAAAATGGTGACAGCTGAAAAGAGCTGAAATGAATGCTAACTATACAGTCAGCAAGGGAAGTAAGGGTATAAACAGATAGCTCCAAAGACAGAGGGAGGTAGAGGTGGACACCAAGCATGTCAAACATCAGCTACACACTTTAGTTCAGTGTTGACCAGCAGTAATTTCTTCATGAATGTATTGTGCCATCCTGTTTTCTGTAAGCTAACAAGTTAGACAGGAAATTCAGCCAGGAGGGAGTGAATTCAGAACACTCCCACTAATTAGAATGAGACCCAAGTTCAGAAAACTCACAATCCTTTCGGGAGCTTTGTTTCGTGCCCAGACATGAAAACTAATTTCAGAGAAACAAAATACAGCATAGGATCTGGAGTATGCTAGAAAATCTTATTTCAGACCACCTGTATAACTTTGTCCTGTCTCCATGTAATCTTAATCAACTTTCTGGAAATCAATAAAATAAAATAGCTAAACAATATAGGTGTTCACCAATGCAGTTCTCTCTCAGCCTGGAAGAAAAAAGACTTTTGCCACAAATCTAAAGATGCGTGGAAATCTCATAGATAATTCAATTCAATCTGAATACACTGGAGAGATCTTTCAAGTTATATCTTTGCAGTTTTGACTGTATTACATGTATTGCATGGAAGAGCATACAGGCCTCTGCTTCCCATCAGGCGTGTAGGTTCAGGCTGGCATATGTGCTTATTATTAAGACAACATCAGCTTTTCACTTGGAGATCTTCAGCAAATGGACTCTCTGATGGCTTGTTTACAAATGTGGAGATCATAAACACAGCAGTAATTATGTTACTTCTATTTGTTTTGATGCACTAGTGCTGATTATGCCTTCTGCAAAGAGAAACACACGTTTATTCAGTGAAATTGGGAAAGTTAACACAGAGAAAGCTGCCCCTGTTTATTGCTCTTACAGCCAGCCTTTAAGATAATATTTTACTGGGCCAGATTGTATCATATTACTGAGTGTGCACTGAAAAGAGGCAGGACATAGAGCTATTATCTCCCCTTCATGTCGTCATCTCAACAGAGCCAGAAACAAGACTAACCATTGCATATTTTTGTTATTAGTTTTTGGTATCTAGCATTGAAATTCTTATATTCTTGCATTTTAATGACCCGGTGCGGATCATGGGCTATCATGTTTTCTATGTCTGGGCTCTTCTGCGGTGATATCAGCTCATCAGTTGTATTCCAGTGATTGCCTTTCCACCTGCCGGCCTGATCAAAAGCTCAGTGAGGTGACCACAGCAGTGACCTCTGCTCCTAAGTATGAAGTCTTAGTTTTGATGACCAGGAGGTCACCACAGGTTTCCAGGACATACCCACGGGCAACTAATTGCCTTTCAGCATGTTAAGAGGCTTTGACAGTTAGGAACAACATTCAGAAATGGATTCCCCAAGGAGCAGTGAGCTTTCAACTCACCTGTTCTTCCTGATATGTTTCACAAGCTTGTGCACTTGGGTGTACAGATTCCAGATCAAGAGGCAACTGATGAGTCCAGCCATTATGGAAATGCAAGCTTTCACAAGTGTTTTATAAATTGTTTTACTATTGCAGATGCTCTTGTGGCACTGACAGATGCTTTAGCCATGGCAGATTACATAAATATTTATGTAATAAATATGTATTTATTTTATATATTAATTTCTGTCCTTGCTGGTGTTGTGAACAGATAATCTCTGGACAAACTTCAGACTTAAATTCTTTAAAACCTCTCACAAGTTCCAGCCTTTAATATTATTTCATTGCAAATATTAGAAAAATTACAAGTTAAATGAAACCATTCCTCCAAAGACAACTCAACAAAATGCCACATGTCAATTAAAATTTCCCAAGCCTGTGTGCATACATTCCTACATAAAAAGTTTCTACAGTGCTCCAAAGCAAATTGTGCCTCCAGATAATAAGCCAGCTCAAAGCTTGTATCTGATGGAGATATAAATACTTTGAAGTGGGTATAAGCTGTAATGGAGAGCATTAACCACACTGATTGTGCCTGATAATTCAGGTTTCTGCTGGCCTAGTGTGGGTGGCATTACTTTAAAGCCCCAACTTGTTCGTTTCCGTTTGAAAGGTATCAGTAAAGACTGCCAGAGAAATAGTGGGATAGGGAGGTCTCTTATGAGAAAAAGGGTGACCCCCATGAGGAGACGACACCGAAAGGGAAAAATCTTAGGGAGTGTGAAGGTATTAGGCTGTTGGTGTCCAAACCAGATTCTTATTAATCTGACTGATTCAGTCTCACTCTTTCCTAGTTTATCCATGTTTGTGTCCATTTCCTATCTCTTACCTCTGTTTATATCTATCTATCTATTGCTTTGTGCTTTATTCTGTGTAGATCTAGCCCATGAATGAGGGCACTGAGATGGTACAAAAAGGCACAGCAGTAGAACACTGACAGCTCTCCAGACTGCAGTCAGTACCAAGTCCTGAAAATCAATGTCTAGTTACTGGAAGCTGAAGTACAAGGGATGCTCCATCACCACCCAGCCCTCACCCCAGCACCTCCTGCAATGGCTTATCTCCTGACTGCTAAGATTAATAAGCCGGGCAAATGAACACAAATCCTACAACAAATAAAACTTTTGCACCTACAAGTATATTTCAGTACTCTTTAGAGCATTCCTCAATTGGAAAGTAGTTTTCTGACATATGAAGCAGACCCATCACTGTATGATGGGGGCAGCTCCTGAACGAACTTCTAACATAGCAATACATTAGCACTTCCAGTATGGTTCACTAACGACGGAGGAACTCTGAAGGAAACATAATTCTTTCTTTTTCCTGGCTACGCTTTTTGCCAAATCTGTATTCCCAATCAGGTACTTAAGTATACTTCAGCTGGACAAAGAGCTCCTAGAAAAGCAAATTCAATTTTATTTCCTGACATGCTCTGAATTGCTTTTAGTTCTGTATTTCGTACAAACACATCTAGTGGCTAAATTAGATGATGGGAGCTGCAGCAAATTACAGAGCATGCTGGGACACACAGCCTTGCTCCTCATAGTTAGAGGCTGGTTTGCTTTGAAACAGTTTCAAGTTTTCCCTTCCTGGTCTGCTTTTTCTTTTTCAAACATCCCTTTCTCCTTTCTATTTATACTTCCCTCTTCCTTTTCGGCACTTCAGCTGCCTCTCTTACACTGCAGGAGCGAGCCCAGAAAAAACGTCCTCAATTCACACACACATACAAAAAAAAAAAAAAAAAAAAGAAAAAAAGAAAATAAAAGAAGGAACTCGGTTGCTTTTCTCGTGGGCACTCTTGATCTGCTCTCTTGCCCCTTGCATTGCCCAGCCTCCCCCTGCAAATCTGTCCTTTTGCTCACAAGCTTCTCCCTCGTGGGATGGGTGTTCTTTGAAGCGCTGTTTCCACAGATGCAAACAGCGCTGGCACCTGAGATTCTGGCAGTGAGTTCATGTGCGTTTCCCTTGCATGGGCCCCAGCGCTTGAACTTGCACTTTTTGGAGAAATCAGCAACACCTCCAGGGCACGGAGGTGCCGGCGAGACTTGCACATGCAAGCAGAGGTGCTCCCACTGCTCCGTCAGCACACCAGTGAGAACCAGCTAGTGGTGGTCCAGTTTCCAACATACCATCTTCCCTGTGCTGTAGGTACCTTAGATGAAGCTGAATCAGATGCAGTTTTTTATAGAACAGCTTGGTTACATTTGTTTGTGCCTAGAAGTTTAAATTCCTGACACTGCCAGAAAATAATTGAAGTCTTCTCCTATGGCATACTTTTCTACCACCATAATCCTTTCTTGTCTTGTATTGAAGAGTTTCAAAGAAAGAACATCTAAGCAGAGAAGTAAAGCACAAACTGGACCTTAGAAAAAACATGTAGCCATGCACTGCCCTCAGTTCTAAAGGAAATGCTTCTGTTTTTATTTTAGATCTCTACTGCAAAGAAAAGCTGTGAAAGACAAGCAACTACAAGGTCCATAATAAAAGAATCATTAAGAGTCAAACATAAAGCTATAGTCCTGAAAACCAGATGAGAGAAAAGGAGGAGGAATTTGACAAATAAAATGAACAGGTGGGTTAAAGAATGTTGGTGGGGGAAAGGATTTTTTCTGAAACTGAAATTAATGTTGATTTTCCCAGAAATGTAGCTACAGCCTCAATCTTTTCAGACAAGCAAGGTGTTAAATTAACAAAGAGATTTAAGCAGGGTTCCTAATGTGACAGATGCGCACTCATGCTTGTTAGTAACGAGGTTTCCATGAGGTGGCTGCCAAATGGTAGCACTTTACATATAGATGCCATCTCCTCAGCCACAAATCAGGCAGTTACATGTCTGAGTGCTGCCATTCAGTGAGCTACAAACTCACATGGGCCAGCAGGCGGGATGGGTAAGAGGGACCATCTGCATGTACTAAAGTGTCTCAGGAGCAAAACAGATGAGAAATTAATGACATAATTAAGCTAGACGCAAGTGACTTTTTAATCCTATAGCTGCAGCAGTATGTCTCCCTCTGAGAAACCTTCTCACAGTTTGGCTGCCTGAGTTCACAGCTCTGAGGTTTTATAGAAAATAAAACGTTTGTAAGAGGTCAAGAAACAAGGGAACTGATGAGAATGCCTAAAATTAAACAAATTGATCATTGGCTAATATATCTGTAGCTCTTACTCACTGTGAAATAAATGAAGAAAAATGCTAGCTGGAGATATTCTTCTCACCCCCTCTTTTTATAGGCTAGAATCTCAACTAGAAGCTAGAACCCAGTTTCTTTACCTGTTAGATCTGATAATAATACTCCTTTATACTCTTTTGTTTCTATTTCCTTCATGTTTAACAAATTAAATGACAAGTAATTTCATAGTCTCATAAAATGATCAAAATGATATTTTGTTGCCCATTGCTTTACTAGGCATAGTATTTTTCAAAGTTTGGCCAGGACACCGTGGCCCATTTAAATACTTCAATCAGGGCTGTTTGTGTTGAGTTCATTTTGCTGCAGTTATAATTAGATTTCAGTGCTATTTGTTTGGGGAATTCTGTTAAATTGGATCCCTGGCCTCCCTGTGCTTTACCAAGCAATGAAATCACCATGGGTGTAATACCATATTTTGCTCCTCAGAGTACAGTATTCCTCTTGGAGGTACTAATTGCCAGGCAGGAGAATCACACTCCCTGAGGTGACAGACCCATTTTGGGGGGGACATAATCTAAGAGCACCTATGTGAGGAGGGAGAGACTTACTATTTTTTAAATGGCTGCAGGAGGAAAAGTAGGCTCTCCAATACAGAGACAGACTGATGGGATTATTCAAAACCTAATGGACTTAGTTCAGGCATTTTCCTCTGCTCTTATTAAAAACACTACAAACATCTCATTGTGACGGAGTTGTGGCTCTGCATTCATTTGGGAGAGCAGCATCAGATGCTCATCGTCTGGACACCAGGAGCTGAGTGCCAGAGGTACTCGCACTCCTTGTCCCTGGTTTTCCTCTGCCCTGGCAGAGGAGCCAGGGGTGGGACCTGCTGCACAGCTGTGTTCCCACCCTGCTTGGCTGGGTGGGGAAGCCCAGAGGACCCTCAATTAGCTCCTTTGAACCGACTCAAATTAAAAACACATACTGGGCTGTGTCTCATTTTTTCTAAAGTGGAAAGAAATGAAAGATAAAGTGGAAAGATTTTTAAAATGGGAAAATTGAGCATTTTATTGAACTACAGGTGTTTTCATACAGTAATGATTTTTGGAAAAGCTGCATTTTTTCAAACAAAACTGGGCAAAAAGTATCATCATCTTTAATATTAATCCAAACTTTCAACAGCTATAGCCAACAGCTTTTGCCACAATCCCCAGAAAGTGGGAAAGTCAGGGGAGCTGTTATTGAGCTGGAGCCAAATATGGGTCTCTTGCAAAACCTACTTCCCTTTGCACAACAGGCAACACGTAGAATAATAATTTGTCTGTTGCTGTGTTTGGGACAGGGAAGTCTCCATGGAGGAGATGCTCTTCTCTGTGTTGAGTATTGGGCTGATTTCTTGGGCATAGCCACACAACCCACTGTGCTGCATTGCCCTGAAGTGCCTAGCATGCTGCACCTCTATCCTCTCCACTCTTAGTGCAGGTAGAATGGTCGAGGTAATCGCTGACTGCTCTGCCTAGGGCAGAGTAGTAGAAGTTAATCCTGATTAATTCTTTTCTTTTGGATGCGGACGAAGCCTGCACTCTAGTGGATTATCTCCATAGGAAGTGTAATCTATTTTTTGATTTGTGGGGTATAGGAAAGGGATTTCCAGGAGTGCTGAGCTCTGGTCTAGCTCCATCTCTTGATCATTGTGAGGACAGTCAAGTCTAGGAGACATCAAGCGCTTTCCACAGCATTACCTGCCTGCCCCACAGCTTTCCCCCACCAGAAAAGGTCAGAGATTTTGTTCTTTTAGCTTCTTGGGCTGTGCGTTGGAGATTGTTTAGATGAAAATAGGTGTTCATATTTACACGCAAAGAGACAGCTTCTCACTGTTTACTCAGCCAAGAAGACTCTGGAGCATAATACAGCCTCGTAGAAATACTACACATAATACACCAGTTCTCCAGCTATGCTGATTGTGCATATCTCTACTTAACTTCATGAAGCTCTACTGATAAAAAACGGATGAAAAAACACCATGCTTATAGAAACATGCCCCTGATTGGGCCAAGGCAAATCACTCACTCCAAAATATTTGTTTGACGTTTGCAATTTGCTTGTTATGCAGTTTGAAGTGTCCTTTTGGCACATACCCAAAATGAGGTAGCAATCCTTGCTCATTAAGGATCTGGTCTGAAACCAGCTAAGTAAATGTAACTCTTTCTGCTGACTCCACAAGGCTTTGGAAAAGTTTCTTAACCCCTGATTCATGGCAGTGTTCATGGATATGCTTAATTTTAAACATGATAGATTTAAAAAATACTAGGGGTAATAGGAAGTAAACATATTCTTAACTTTAGTCTTGTTCTCAAGTTCTGTGCCAAATCTGGGTTTAAAATATTTACAAATACAATGGGGAGTTGGAGACAGTTAAAGTTCATGTTTAAAATCTGAATACTTGAGGAACCTTTGTTACGCTGTTTGCTCAGCTTATTGCTGCCTAAAACCACAGTGTCAGGCATGAATAACTGGGGCCAGTAACTAAACATTGAACTATAATGCATCATGAGAACCGTTTCCCTACATACACATAATTTTCATCAAAAAGCAGAAGGGGCAATGCTATCTCCATATGTACAAATGTGCATAAGTTCCATTGTATATAGCTCCGTCCTTCAAAATTTCAACCCAAATCATCTTACCTGGCAAAATCAGAAGACCAAAAGTCATCTTCAGCAAACAGTATCCTGTTGTTTATTTATTTATTTCAGAGTATGCAGTCATTCACTTTCTCTCTGTGAGAAGTACAGACAAATGACTCCTTCTCTTCCAAGACCAACTTTTAAACCTGTCATCCAGACATACAGAGGATCTTCATTCCCACAGGTTTGATGTAAAGAGACACCAGGTAGAAGAAAACTTGGTTCCCTCACTCAAGGAAAACATGCAAGTCAGTTTGCCTCTTTTCCCACAACAGGGACAAACATCAGAAAAGAGATATTCGGAGTATCCCAGAGATGAGAAAGACTAAGTAGAGGTCATGTTTTATTTGTAAAGAGGTCTGTGTCATGTGGATTCTCATATGTCTACTAAGGCTTAAACTTAGATTTAGGCCTTCCTGCAGGTAAGCAGTTCAAAACACCTCTCTCTCAAAGGACATTTCAGAAGGGCTGAAATGAACGGTACTTCTCTCAGAGTTTAGATAAAACCTGAACATGTGCAAAGCAGAAATCTATGGAAAGGGAGATTACCAGACGTTAGCTCTAGTACTTAGTAGATACGTACTTCATGTTAACAGAATGTAGATATTCTGTACTTCTTCTTCTCCAATCCTTGGGGGCTTTAAGATGTTAAAACTGCTCTTCCTAGGCAGTTCTCTACTGGTGTAGTAAAAAGCATCAAACTCTGCTCCAGGTTCCAAGGACCCAATCATCAAAGAAAGTTTGTATTTGAGATGTCCTCGTCTTCCTTTGTGATATATAAATACCAGAACTTCCCCAGAGAGAGGACATACTTAATCAGGATGGCCAAAGTCTTTTGTATTTAAATTTCACATGCCTCTGCCAACAGTAATACCACCCAAACTGTATTACCTATAGCGGAAGAAAAAAATGTAGCAGCAATATAAGTGAAGCCAATGTTTAGCAGTTGAGATATGTCATCTTCAGACTAAATACAGCAGCCTGCTGTCCTTAATGATCTGGCCTTTTCTATTTAACAGAATTTGAATGTTCATTTGTTATTGTAACCTGACCTCTCCAGTATTAATTTTCTCTCAGCTCTGTGGAATTACAGAGAACCTCACAACTGTGTTGCTGACAAGAGCTACCGTGGTCACTGTGGGGAGCCTGGAATTCAAGGAGAAAAGTCAATGTAATCTGCTTGTCTCTGGCTCAGTGCAATTTCCAGTTGCTCTATGCAAAGCTGGTCATTGTTTGCAATTCATCAACTGCAATAACAGGACTGAGAGGCCCTGGCAAGCCAGTGCCCCATACAAGACATATTGTAGTTTAAATGAGAATGGTTGACACTATTAACAGTCATGCTGCAGATTCTCACTGAACTGATAACATCCCCTGTTATGTATATTCTCAGATCTTGAGTGACTGCTAGTATTCATCAAATAAACGTAATGGTTTCAGCAACTTTTCAAAATTTTCCTTAATATTACTATTTCCTACCCTTGATCACTTGGCTCAAAACCTAGGTAGTTAGAGGCAATTTTTCCAAAAGCTGGAAATACCTTTTTTTCCTCTTTCTTCCATTCCTGTCTGCCAAGTAACTTCAGCTGATGGTAAATGACCTGGACCTGGGGTGTGTGTGGTTTTTTTTTTTTTTTAAACACACTGTTAAAGTGCAGGTAGACTGCAGATATTTGGACCAACTCCCCTTTTAATTTTATAGCTCTAATACTGTGACATGATTTTGCATTCCATAAATACTTAGGATCTGCCACCCGGTAATGACTCTAAGTTAAAAAACGGCAAGATTTCCAGTGCCATTCTCTAGGGTCCATCATCAGACCCACATTATCTTCCAAGTTGGAATACGCCTTGAGCACTCTGCAGACTGGATGCCTGCCAGCTTTTGAGCTCTGCCCTTATTCTTGTTGAGCAAAAGAAGCGCCGGGGCACTGGCCTCTCACAACATGAGCCTGGCACTTTTCATGCAGTAATTGACAACAGATGGCACACACGCTGGGATGAGCCCTTTGAGAGGCTGCCTGGAAGCTGTGCTTTAGTGCTCTGTGCTGCTCGCTGGAGGGGCAAGCTCCGAGTGACGCTGCGCAGAACACTGCGTGCTGGAAGGGCAAGCGCGGGAGCAAATGGCAGAACAGGATACTGCTGTTTTTGTTTCACTCCTATTCACCCCCGTCTCTTTCCTGAATACAGGTAATAAGCACCATGAATGAATGTATTATTTATGGGTGGACATTTTCTAAAAATTAAAATATTAATTCAATGGTATGTTCTGAATGTAGACAGAAAAAAAAAAGAAGTCATTTTTTCCTTTTTAAAAATTTTTATTTTTGTGAGAGGTGTGTACACTGACATCCTCCTGCACCGTTACAAACAAGAGAAACTCAATAAACCTCATTTTCAGCTTAAATCAGTGCAGCTTTGATTTGGGTTTCACAGTGAACTTTCAGTCATATTTTAGAAATGAAAACAGAATGTATTCCATTTTTGTTGAACAGCTGTTTTCTTTCAAGAAAGATTATCAGAAGTTTCCAGTCAGCTTGTGGTACTGGTGGGTGATACTATTCACAAAATTAATGATGTGGATTAGGAATTCTTATAGATATAATTGCTAATATCACACAGACAAACATCAGACAAATTTTTTGCTATCAACATGCTATGAAATAGGCTGTTGATCTCTAAGCAATACATCTTCTTTTGTTTGTATGCAGAGTTTAAACACAAAAGGCAGTTTCATCCCACTCATGCAAACAATATTGGGAGGCTTTTATGTCAGCTGAGGCACCATGCATCTGTAATATTTTATAAAGTGCTGCCATAATACAAAGGAGAGCTTTTCAGCTATATGGAAGTTTTCATCCAGATGGAATGAGATGTGTTGCTTCGGCTGGAGGCTACCACTAGCCTTCATGGATATTCTTAGATTCTGGTTCTTCAAAATGCTGACCTGCTACTGATTTAACAGCCTCATAGTCCCAGTGTGGCAGAAGAGAAGGAATGGAAATGATATTTTGGCTTCTGTGACCTTTAACATATTATGTGTCAGCTTTTCACTTTAAAATATGGGATATATGAATGCATGACTGCAGTTCTTCGGATTCCTGTTCTGATTCCCATTCCATCTCTTAAGAGACTATTAAGCAGAATCTTGTTTCATTCTGAAAGTTTTTTCATCCCTCCTGGGGAGAAGGAAACCCTTTCTAAAGGGCTACCATGAAACTGATGCATCACCCCAGTGACATTTTTGTCTTTAAAATAGTTTTTTGTTGTTGTTGTTGTTATTGCTTGGACTTCAGGTGTTGTACAGGCCTTTTTGCATTGAAGTGACCCCTGAAAGCATGCAATAGACATCAGGCCATTTTTGGCAAACTATCAAATGGGGATTTCAGATACATACAGGAAAATATAGCGCAGCGCAAGAGATATTGCTTAAGTTCTAAAGATGAAATAAGGATGACATCCTCTTACTCTAAACTGTGGTGAGATGAAACCCCTGCTCTTTGAGTGAGGACTCACATTCGGGCTCAGAGCTGACCTCTGAAACTGAACACATGGTAGTAGTCTGCAAGTAGGGGTTTAATCTCCCTCTTCTCAATGACTAAGGGATGTGAGGCGGTCATTAAAGAAACGCAAATGTTGCTATGCCCATACTTTTTTTCCTTTTACTGCTGATTCCCAGTCCAGGAAGGAATGCCCCATAAAGGTATATGCAAGTTATATACTTGGAAGAATTGTTTAGTGGTTACAGTCAGGGCCAACCGGAGAAAATCAACAGCTATCTAAAACAGTACTTTACTTCCTCTTAACTGCTCTAACTGAACGGCACATAAGCCACAATTTGTTGTAGAGAGGGGAGGAGGAGAAAGGGATAATCAGAAGCACATGTTGACATTAACTACAGATGTCCTGAGCCTTTTTTGTCGGCAAAAATGCTGTCTGACTAAAGGATAACAATGAGAAAAACAGCTCAGCCTCCCCGTTCCTTAGGGACCAGTGTCTTTCTACACAGCACAATGTAGTACAGTTTTCTACCTGAGCAGCAGAGAACCCAGCACGAAAACCAAATGTCTTTGGTTTTGAGGTGTGTACTCCTGAGCGTCAGCCTTGTGGAGTCTTTAAAATCTTTTTAGGATGAACACAGAGAGCTGGTCATGACATAGCAATCATGACAAAGACCTTTCCTTTGCTTTGCCTTTAATTCTCTGGACGGAGCACATCTTTTACATTGTCCTGGCAGCCCATTCCTAAAAGCTTGCGTCTCTACCAGGGGACTGCAGTTTGCACCCACAATGTAAATAATCATTTTTAAATTTCTTCTCCTTTTACCTCAGAAGTTGAGCAATTTTTGAAAGACTTGTTTTTTCTTCTCTCAGGCCGGCTAACGAAGATGCTTTTGGACACCCACTCTTATCCGTCAATGAGAATGTCAAACATCTCTCCGCTTTCAGGAAAGGTATTCAGCAACTTGCTTTGCCTGCAGGTATTTGGATACCAGTGAGCTAGGTATTTTGACAGTGGTCCATCTGGTAAAAGAATATTTCTTCCAAGTCCGTTGTTTTTTAATACAGACCATCTGTGTCTTTTTTCCTGAAAGAGTTTCCCCCTCCCCTTACAAAAACTGATGGATGTCTGCTTTGTTTTTGACTTTGCTGCTGTTCATAGGCTTTGCAGGTACCTTAGCATACATACAGTAAATAATTGCAGATTCTTTCTTACACACATATGCATGTACACAAAATCATTAGAATTCATTAGACTTGAACATAGTGTCTCATCTTGGACTTCAGTTTCAACCAAATGACCCGATGAACTGCAGATTACCTGAGTCAGACAGCTTGTCCGACCGACTGCAAATAATTTTCTTGTTACTGAGAATGCCCTTGGGCCTCTGTGTCTTCTCACAGAATAACTGTTTCCATCTGCCTGGAAATGCTGATTTTTGACAGGCTTCTCCTTTGGACACCATGTAAAAAAGACCAGTGACTGCTTAGAACATCCTACATTCCTCATCCATCAGGAATATACTTGTAGCACAGTCAAGTTAAAGACTTTTTTTTACAAAAAAAAAAAAAACTTACATTCAGAACAAAAATCTATATACTTTCCTCCCCTACACAGAAGTCTGAGGCCAACAACAAGGTTCAATCGAACACTTACATGTTAAAGGCTGCAGAACAGGCTTCTAGATGTTGTCTTTCATAATGCTGCAAAGGATTTGAGGTTGTCCATGAAAATAGTAGGGAAAACTAGAGGAAGTTGAATTGTGCATTTCTTTTATTTTCCATTTAGCTGACCCATCTAAATTAAGGACAATTTTGGAATACTCAAAAAACTCAGGACTAAACATAGTATACTGTCCAAACGAACTAACTAGGGCTTTACTTTCACTCCTTGGCAAAGAAGAATCCACTTTCTTCTTCTAAGAATCTGTCCAAGAAGATGAACTTCCAATTGCAAAAATTAAGAGTACTTTTCTCTTTTTTAACCTTTGTCTTTTACTTTAGCTTGCAAGTTTTTACAAGTATCGTTTCCTCATATCCCTAATAATGGAAAGATAGGTAAGTTCAAGTTCTGATAAGAAGTATTGTAAATGTAATTTTAACAAGATAAACACTGTCTTTCTTCCCATTAATTCTTCCAGTGCCCCCCTTTGGGATAACTTTGAAACTGCAGATGCATTATTGCTTATCTCATTAACATCATATGCTTTTTTCACAGTAAAAAAGCTTCTCTCCTACAAACTTGCTGGCACAGGGACCAAGCTGGACAGCAGCAGTAAGAGCAATTCAGAGGTTTTCTTCTGTCTGCCATCCACAGCTACCCTGAAAGGCACAGACCGAGGGACAAGAAATTGGACAGGTCAAGAGAGAGTTTTATTACATGAGTTCACGACAACCAACTATAGCTCAGCTGAGGGGGTAATTATTAGTAATTAGGATTGCTTTGGCAATAGAATAACTTGCTGAAAAAGAGTTCATAAATTCACAGATTTGAAAAGCTAAATAGGACCATGGGTTCATCTTTGCAGACTTTCTACATAATACTGGTTGTAAAGATTCATGAAGCAATCCTAATAATAAAGATCAAGAGCCTGCATTGAGAAAAATATATTTTCCACAAATAAACCTTTCTTGAAGACAGCAGGTAACCCACTAGTCTTCACTATTCACTGCTTCATTGTGTCATAGTAATGAAGTGCTTTTTTTGCAGGTTTACTGTCTTTTGGATTTGCACAAGAACCAGTCTCCACATATAGCTCACCAGTGCCTCTGCAGATCCTGGAGAGCCGGAAAAAAAATAAAGGAGGCCATTTGAACACTGAAACTGCTGCACCAAAGAGCTAGATAGCCCATTTCCTCATTTCCTGCACTAGCTTTGAATGGGGTCCTGCAGACACACAGCTGGGCTGTGTTTCAATAATTAAAAGAGCAGGGTATGATTAACCTTTACTGGCTCAGAAGCTGATTCCCAAAGGCATCAGCTGCTGGTTTCTGAAAGCAATAGCTTTAAACACCAGAGTGCCGTAGACATGAGGGTAGAGTGTATCAGCTCATTTTTCTCTTATAGATCCACCCAGAGGCCAGATTCTCAGCAGGTTTCTATTAGAAAATCTCCCCTGAAATCAATGCTGCTTTTGTCTTTGCATTTTCATATTTTTTTTGTCTTTTTTCTTTTTTTTTTCTATTTTTTTTTAAGAGAAGATCTGAAGCAAAACAAATACACTTTGTTCTGAATTGCAAGCTACTCCAGACTTTGCCACACAGGTTTATCACTATTTGGCTAATGTTAACTTAAAGGGAGCCTCATATTCTGCCTGGAAAAGCACTTGCTCTAGTACCATGTCAAGTGTTTTAGAGGTTTTTTCCAGAACCATTCTCTTGACTACTAAATTTTTCTTCACAGATTGAAAGAATCAAAAATAATTTAAGGAGCTGGGCATTTGTGAAGCGCATTTTAGGCATGGTATCCTCTAGACACAGCAGACATGACATTATCTAGACAGTGGATTAGTTCCTGCCAGACACAACTGTCAAGACTCATTTAGGACAAGCTTTTTGGTGATTTCAGAAAAGTTTGCTAAGGTCTTAGAACCTGTTTAAGCACACTGAATTGGTATGCAAGTATCCTTCACTGCTTCAGGCACTTTCATGCTTTACACCATGCTGCTGTTTCTGTCTTGCCTTATGTAGTTTTTATACTCAAGAAACAAAAGCACTCAGGGAAGCATTAGACAATTTGTGTAAAAGTAGCTAAGTTTAGGCTATACATTTGTAAGGATTTTCCTTGTTTTCAGGAGAGAACCTTAAAATTTGCATATTATAGACTATGAAAAGGCAGGCAATTCAGTTGTAAACTATTGCTGATTTTCTGAAGGGATGTGATTAAATGAAACTATGCTAAGATTACAGGTCTACACTTGGTACTAAAGCACAGAAGACATATCTTGATGCTATTCCACTCTATCCTCTACGTTTTTTTCCAGAATATAATCAGACAGAGCTTGCAGGTTTTAATAACACAAACCAACAGCTTGCTCTGGTATCACATGATGCCTAACTTTTGACTGAAGTGATGCTAAATCTGTTTCTGCTTTGGTGAAGAGCATTAGCAGAGAAAATTTTGTTTTCTAAAATATCTTGATTGCTATAACAGTGAGTTCAAAATTATAGATTTAGTTTTTGTACAAGTCATAACAGAATAATGTCAGGTACAGCTCCTGAGAAGAAGGAAGGATACAAAGCAATTTTATATTTCTAGGTGTTTTCCTAATGAGACTTCCATTCTTGTTAAACTTTATCTATCCTAATCTCCTAAAACCAAGAAAATGGATCCCTAAAATAACTCTTTTTTTCAGGGTAGGATAGAAATTAGATGTGTAAACATGGGCTGTAGATACTCATATGCCTCAAAAAGTGTCCACAATAGATATCTTGTTCATAGAATCATAGAATCATAGAATGCTTAGGGTTGGAAGGGACCTCTAGAGATCATCTAGTCCAACCCCCCTGCACACGCAGGGTCACCTAGAGCACGTGGCACAGGACTGCGTCCAAGCGGGTTTGGAAGATCTCCAGAGAAGGAGACTCCACAACCTCTCTGGGCAGCCTGTTCCAGTGCTTTGTCACCCTCACTGTTAAGAAACTTTTCCTTAAGTTCATGTGGAACTTTTGGTGCTTCAGTTTGTGGCCATTACCTCTAGTCCTATCAGTGGCCACCACTGAAAAGAGACCAGCACCATCCTCTGCACTCCCTCCCTTGAGGTACTTATATACATTGATCAGGTCCCCTCTCAACCTTCTCTTCTCCAGGCTGAACAGGCCCAGCTCCCTCAGCCTCTCCTCATAGGGCAGATGTTCCAGGCCCCTGATCATCCTTGTGGCCCTGCGCTGGACTCTCTCCAGCAGCTCCAAATCCCTCTTGTACTGTGGAGCCCAGAACTGGACACAATACTCCAGATGCGGCCTCACCAGGGCTGAGTAGAGGGGCAGGATCACCTCCCTCGACCTGCTGGAGACACTCTTCTTAATGCACCCCAGGATCCAGTACATATATTACCATCTGAACACAGTTAATGAAAAGCTTGCTTATGCATGTAAAGAATAACACAACAAAAAACGCTCGCAACAGGAAAAATGTGTTAAGATGGTAATTCTGTGTTTGCTGTGCAATCTTATACAGTTTTCTGGTAATGTTAGTCATGCTTTGCTTATCTAAATATTCTGGAAGGTGTGTAATAAAACCTAATTCTTTTTTCTTGTTTTCAGAGAACTGAGTCCGATAAAACACCCACATGAAAACTGAATTAAAAAATACAGATCAGAAAGTCAGACTTGCAAGTTTGAAAACAAATGTACCAGTAAGAGAAATAAAGTTGCTAAAGCAGGACCCTATTAGTTATGCACATAAAGTATGTATATTTTGTTATTTGTTAGGGTATTAATTAGATAGCTTCAAGTAGATTTGTGCAACTCGACTATTGGTAGCTATATTTTGTATGAATTCCTTACTTTTCTCATCAGTAATTTGCAAACTTAAAAACAAAACTAACATAGCTATGCATGCTTCATATAAAAATAAAGAAACATAAGAACAATTAAAGCCTGATATATGGTCCACAGTTCATTTGTAAAGATCAAGTACAAAAGTCTACTTCCTTAATCAGAAGAAAGGCCCCTCTTTTAGAGTGGGCAGAGCCTGATGTGGTTTAGGCAAGGGAAGTTTGTGCATGCCAAGGACCCTGAAGTCACTGCTTACTTCAAAGCAGTAACTTGAGCTTCCCCAGTGACTCCACAATAAATCAAACAAACCAGGTGAAGGCAGCATGGACAGCAGGGCAAGCAAGCCAAAGAGATAGAGAGAAAGGGAGAAAGAGGGGGAGAAAGGGAGAAAGAGGGGGAGAAAGGGAGAAAGAGGGGGAGAAAGGGAGAAAGAGGGGGAGAAAGGGAGAAAGAGGGGGAGAAAGGGAGAAAGAGGGGGAGAAAGGGAGAAAGAGGGGGAGAAAGGGAGAAAGAGGGGGAGAAAGGGAGAAAGAGGGGGAGAAAGGGAGAAAGAGGGGAGGAGGGAAGAGGAGAAAGAGGGGAGGAGGGAAGGGAGGCTGTGACAATGAAATATCCAGGTGACGTGGCTATTCCTCCAACCCTCTGAGTGCTGTAGGTGCCCAGGCAGCAAATGCTGAGTTATAGTTGTTTGCTCCAACAGTGCTTTCTTTCTTCTTTCAAAGTGTTTTAGTGATAACAACCTTACCAACCCCAGATACAAGTAGCATTCACAACGTTTATGAGTAATATGGGCAGTGCTATGTAAACTTCCCTATGTAGGAATTCTGCCCAGTCTAACTTCTTCCTCTTACTCTTTCCCTTTGGAACAGGGACTGCCCTACATAAGACCTGCAACTTCTCAGAGTTGTTATTTTTTGTCTTTTTTGTTTGTTTTTAATTCAGACATATAGATATCATTCACACTGAGATCATTAAGTAACCTTTTATCCATGACTTTCTTCCTAGCATTGACTTCCAGAAATCAAACAGCAGAAATGAACAGTGGAGGAAGAGGCAGCAGAAACTGGCCATGCAAGTTTCAAAGTCAGTGGCCTCTCATATTGAGGAGCAGATCTTGAAATTACGTGCCCAGTAGGGAACATGTAAGGACATGGATTTGCTATTGCAAAATAAGACAAGCAAACAAATTTTGTATCTATATGTGATTTCTTAGTAACTGTCTATAAGAATGGTGTTAGCCTTCAGCGAGCATGGGAAAACTTAAAGTATCTTATCCCTGATTATATAAAGACTAAGTAAGCTTATACATACCACAGAATGAGAGCAGTTATTCCATACTAACTGTGGCCAAAACATCTGTTCAAAGCACCTTGTATTCAATTAGGCAACTAAAAGCTCCACAATGTTTTATTATTTTATCATATTGAGTAGAGTTGGTTGAATAATCTAAGTTAAGTGCTCATAAGGATGTCAATTTTCTGATTCCTTTTTGCCTCAGTTTTTGTGAGTATGATGATCCACTATTGTCTTCATTTTATTCATCAGAGATAACATGACATTAATGTGGTATGAATGGTGGAATCCTGGACCAAATAAAGTAAGTTTTTGACTTTAGAAAAACTTAATGAGTTCTTTGAAGAACTGCAGAAAGCTAGTGGAAGAATAGGAGTTATATCAAAAATGCCCAGAAATAGGCTATTGCCCTAATGTTTGCCTATTTCTTCATTTCTACAACTGTATTTAAAAACAAATTTACAAATCCATATCATGACACAATGCATTCATTTTTCTTTTAACATATACTGATATTTTGAATTCTATAGAGATATTGTTAATTTTTATAAGAGGTTCATCAATAATTCAGAAAATGGACTGAATTCCTTGTCACTTAGGTAGGCAGTAGCACATACACAGAATTATAGTGATTTTTCATGACATTTCTGATATGAAAAAATATAACTTCTTCAGAAAAGTTACATGATGAGTAACTATTGATAATAAATAGATTTAAAATAACTTATTTGTTATAGCTTTTTATAAATAAATGGGGAAAAAATCTGCTCAACAGTTGTTAAATGTCAACTGCATAACACGTACAAGAAATCTATGCTTCGCCAGAATTTTGATACCATTTTCTTTTTTACTGTTTAAGTACTGGCAAAGTACATTTTCCTGAAACAAAAACACCTTCAAGGAACAAAAATATTGTCAGCTCAATTCAGCTGAAATAAGTATCTCTGATCTCGCCAGGGTTTATAGTCAACGTCTGCATGTTCAGGAGTGTTTTGCCAATTGACAGAGGAGCAACAGAAAGAACCAGACACCACTGGAAAGAACAGTCTTATTTCACTATTAATATTAAGGCAATACAGAATGACATATTTAAGAAAAAATCACCAACTTTCTAGATATGTTACCATCATCCAGATTTGCAGTTGTTGCAGAGCACCTGTTGCAGTGAGGATTTGGAGAACATTTCCGGCAACTGGGAGGTCTTACGCACTGCGTCCACCTGCAAGTGAGGTCTCCAAAGTGGCGGCAAGAGGGTCCAGGTTTATAGAACCAAATCAGCAAAACTTGGTAACATCTGGCATGACCTACTTCCTTGTCATCTGAGACCGGGACTTGGCCAGAGCCCTGGCTTCCAACAGGAAGGTTCCCTTCAAGGTCAAAAACACTTGCACGAGAGCCCTACCAAAGTTACAATTTATGAGTCTACGTGCTGGTTAGCATAAGCAGTCCAGCTGGCCTATGCATAAGTTAGCATAAGCAGTTCTACAGGAGTGTTTTGTGTACTTCTACGAAGGTAATGCTGTATTTATCTGTAAGTCAACAATGACTTGGGCCTGACATTCAGACTCAGTAGCAGTTCAAGGAGACAAGCCAGGACTGCTACAGCAGTTCTGAAAATCAAGTTTACTCATTGTGCAATTGTCCTGAAAATCCTAACCTGTATTTTCATAATGCCATCGTCCAAACATAGGGCCACAACTGAGAAAGCTGACCAATGTAAATTTACTCTCTAGGAAACTGAACTTTGTAGACCATGCAAGAGTTCAAGGGAAGCTAGTTTTGCAGAGAGATCAGTAAGCCACCATAGGCTTGACTGTTCTTTCTTACTGGAATACGTGGTGAGAATGATTTAGTTACTTTAGCTGATATAAAATTAAGGATTCTGGGAGAAGGAGTGTCTGGAGATCACAAATACTTCATTTCTGGGTGTTAAATGAGGAAAGAACAATGAGTGAGTAGGCAGTAAATTATTAACCTATCATTCTACAAATCTAGGGAGGGGGCTTAAGAAGAGAGGGAGTAAAATTCCCAAGGATTTGTTTTATTGATTATTTTCCAACTTTAAGGAAGGTTAGATCCATCCCCATATTTTGACAGCAAAGCTGACCCTCTTCTTTATGTGGGATTTCTCCGGGATGTGTTTTCAGATAACACAGTGACTGAAAAACATCAGCAGCACCTGATGTTTGTTCAAAAACTAGGGCTTACCTGCACCTGTGCAAGGCAATTACTGCAGCTCTAGGCATGAATGGCCCAACCATCAAGATAAACAGAAGCTGGGGAACTACAAACACAGTCCGCTGTAAAAGAAGGAAAGCAGTGCCATCTGGTCATGCTATCCCTAAAACCCTGTGTGCTTCTGTAATCTCGGCCCCCGGCTGAAACACCTGTCCTAGAGAAAGGGAGTTTCCCGGCTGCAGCCTATTAGCTGCTGGTCTGGACCACCTGAAACATTATTTGTGCTTACATCAGAAACACTGCCTTTTAGAGCTCAAAGGGATTTAAAAGGCAGGGTGAGAGAGCCCTTTTTTCTTTTCCTGTTGGTGAACAACAGCAGAAATTCCCTTCCTCTGCATTAATAACAAAATTTGGAGGCTGCCTGGGTAGTTGCAATGAATGGCCATTGGTCCTTCTGAGATGCCCTGTATCATTACCATGGCTGAATGAACCATTGATCAGATAGGAAGAAGCTTGTAGGTTAAGTCTTCACACTAGATGTGGAAAACAGCTACCAAAACAGCTACCGCTTCTTCTGACATCCTTTCACTACCAGGGGATAATGCTATGTTCATTTGCACTTGTGTATGCATCTCCATAAACAGTACTAGTGATCTTGCTGAAACTGCACTGCATCTCCTCTAACGTCAGCAATTAGGGAATATTTCTGTGAATGTCTTCATACAAATGATCACTGAAACTCTGCAAGAACGTTAACATATTCTGTCATTTGGCAAGAAAGCTGCAGGATCACCTATGGCATTAGCAAGTGATTGCTTAGAGATAAGGGAATGGCTTGAGAAATGAGAGCTGACACACAGTGCTCAAGTTTTTAAGAGGTTATTGCTCCTGTTAATACACTTTGCCCCTTCACAATCCTGTCTCCTCCCACTCCAGCCCATCAAGCCAGGAGAAGGGAATGTAAGTTATCTCTACCCAGTTAGGACTAAGTCCAGCTTCTGGTGAAAATCCATGTTTACTGGCCTTTCAAAACAAACCATTGGATTTTATAATGATTTGGCTGAGAAATGCATTTTTGCTGACTTTAAGTGCAAAAATTCTCAGCAGAGGAAGGGAGATGACTATTAGGAATAGTGACTTTTCAAATTTCCTCCCCCTTATTTCTCTGATCTTACTTCTACTGTCTTCAGTTGTCACACTTGTTTCTTCTCTTTTTTGATTTTTTCCCCATGTTGGTGGCATTTGCATTCTGTTATATGTTCAACGTGTTTTTTAGCAATTAATGTATAGAAGAACGGAAATGTTGATTGTGATACTAGAAAATGCCAACATGATGTAGAAGGTTCTGAAAACAAATTCAAATTTCTCTAGTAGCGCATGGAGCATTTGCGGATAAACAATTGCATCTGTTTAAATGTCAGTCTTGAGCTTTTAAGTCACAGTTATCCATTTGGAGATATCTTCCCAAAATTACAGATAGACATAAAATAATCTATTACTTCTGAAAGGATTTTTGAAGAAAAAAAAAGCAACATATATAATAATAAAGAAGGTATAAATGTTGAAATCAGCAGATGGGGAAACTTCCCGAAGTATTTCCAAGAGTGATTTTTAAACCTCAGCTCTTTTTTTTTTTTTTTTCACAAAAGATAGTAGCTGACACCAGTTGTTCTTAGATGCCTGACATTTTGAAGGCTACTTTTACATGGCAGGGATATGTCTGTGATGCACCATACCACAATAAGCCTCAGAACAAAATGGTCTTTTACTACTGATTTTGAGGTTCCAAGTACTTTTTAATAGTATTGTTCTACTAACTCAAGTGTTTTTCTCTTACAGTATCATGAACTAAGATGATTTTTTTTTTCATATTCATTTTCATATTCATATTCACTGAGACTAGCTCTCCTTTTTAGTAGGACAGAGCTTAATATTCTTTGGACAAAATACTTACATACTAACTTCTTGCTAGTCAAAGTTAAGTTGATGTCTCTGCCCAATAAAATGTTTTGTGAAAATTATTCTCTCCTGTAGCAGATATTGTTTGCAAATATTCTCAGAAACCCTTTTCTCAAAAAATGAAAAAGTCATATATTCTTTTTTTATAATGATGTACAGAAAAAGATAAATACTTGAAATGAATTATTTAATCTGGATATTATTTTTATTTTAAATACAGGAATAAAAAACAGATATAAAAACAGAATTCTCCATTTGCCAAACCCAGCCTATTTTCAAAGATAATTAAAGGCAATTGTTAATCAGACAAGTTCAACTTATCACAGTTAAATCTATGATGAAATATATAAAAAATCCATGAAATTAGAGAAAACTTCAAGGATTAAAATCCTTTTTTCAAAAACAGCATAAGAACTTTAATGTCCACAACCAAATGGTCTCCAATATAATTTAGGTACTTGTAAAGATTTTATCATAGGCAGCCATACAAGCTTAAATTTCAGTGCTTTTGCAAGGTAATGCAAGTATCAAATTTCCAAAGGCTCAGGTCCAAAAAGATGAAATAGCATAAACTTATAAGGGCTTTTAAATTCAGGCTCTGATTTATGAGTGAGGATGGCTAGGATAGCTCCTGTCACTCTCTCTAAAAAAAAAAGTAAAAATAAAAAATTCTAGTTATCACAGAAAAAAACACAGCTGTTTAGGAAGCAGTTGCTATTCTGCCAGGATTTACAAACCAACATGTTAAGGTAGATAAGCACTAACTTCCACTTGCTTTAAAACCCCGTGCTGTCATGTCTAGGGCAGCTGTTCCATAAGCAGCTGAGCTGCCACAGCAGTGACATGGGGTACATGAGTGGACAGGTGGAGCAGGAACCACCATAGCTATCTCAGAGTAAATCAGCTCTGTTAGCAGAGTGGAGGTTTGAGGCAAGAGTCTGATTTTTTTTTTCAGCTTTTCCATTTTGTATTCCAAAGGTAATTGAACTTTCTAAAGAGTTGTGTGTTTCTATTTAATTCCACATTTCTATAGACCGTGTTCTCTCTTATGTAACTTAAAGCATTTGGGATGATACCAGACTTGATATCAGGCAGTAACAAAAACAAGCAAGAGCCATCAGATTAGTCTGGTTTTCTGCCCATTGTGCAGATTTCTTATTGATATGATTCAAAGCAACATGGCTACCCACTGCATTACACTTGTGTCACTACCCAAATGGAAAATATGCTGTTCAAGGTCATTTCTACAGAATGTGCAGGCCTCTACAAAAATATTTCAAATGGGACATATATAATCATTCATTCTTATATCAGACAGTGGCTTTGGTTTTAATCTTTGAATTCATTTTCTTGTGTAATTAGAATTAAACTTATGTTTGGAAAATGTGTGGGGAAATGTTCACATCATTGTCTAGTCTTGAAAAGCTTTTTCACTCCCTAGCAATTCAGATCCATAATAGATGAAGAAGTAGTATCAAATGAGTTCAGAATAAGTTTTGCTTTGTTTCCTGACCCAATTGTTATGCTGCTCTTTCCCTTCTTGCACATAGCTTACTTTCAAGAGTAGTAGAAAAATAAAAACAAATAGGTTTTTGTTTACACAACAAAATTATTTTTAAATAAAAATGTGCACACACAAATAAGCACATGCCAGTAGACATGGTCATCACCATCATCTTAGAGTTGGTATTTGCAAACTGGTGGAGCCATCCCAGTGGCAGTGACTATCACGAACAGGCTCCTCATGAGGCAATAGTAAAAAACAGCCTCTCTCTCTAAGCTGTTTTTCCAGCTTCCATCTTTAAAATCTTTTAATCACCTCTTGAGTTCCTTGACCAGTACTGAAGAACAATCACTGAACTGACATGAGTCCCACTAAAATGATGACTCTGTCAAAGAGGAATCTTCCACACTGACTATCCCCACTTCACAAACTGGATACAGTATATGAGATTTCATGAAAAAAAAAGGTTCTTTCCCTGGAATCTTTTATTTTAAGAAAATATAGACTGAAAAGGCTGTTTCAAATAGGACATTGTGTAATAATTTTGATCAGTTATATATGAAAAACAAAGTATACGGATAAGCAGGAGACCACATCTACTGAAGCCTTCATCTGCAAAAGAGAAATGAAGAATATAGATCAACAAAGCCTTGAGAAAGAGTACTAAAAGTGTGATAAATAAGATGTATGTCAACATCATCCTGGCACACTAAGGACTCTTATATCATAAAAGAGAAGCCAAAGCAACAACAGAATTTTAAAAATCATATCTGTCTGTGTTACTAATCAAGTTACTTGTGTCACAAGACTGAGAAAGGGAAAGGAGAGACTGTTGTGGTTAAGTTTTTAAGTTAACTTTTAAGTATGCCATAGACCTTTAGATGCACAGGGCCATATGGTATCATCATTCTGATCACAAAGGCAGGCATTTGCAATAATGACATGCTTGAAAAGTACTTTTATTTGGTCAGTTAAAAAGTCTGTCTCAAAATGGATGATTTTTCTCTTCTATACCTTCTAATTCTGTTCAATAAAGTTAGCTTGTTCTTTTCTATTGCAGGTTCTTAAGTGATGGTCTTCCCTTGTTGTTTCCTTATCTCTTTCTCCATGGCAAGATTTCCATGGTTTTTATTTTATCTTTTTCTCTCTTTATTTTCAAAAACAAACAAAATAAAACACCAAGCTCCCCAAACAAACCAAAAATGAAAACAACAATAAAAACCACAAATCAATAAATAAAAATCCACAAACAAACTCAATTAAGAGCCCATGGTATCTCATTTCTCTTTCACTTCTCTCCTATGCTTTTATGTTTCCTTAAACATAAGGAAATGTCTGTTTTTTTCTCTATTCCTGTTTTCCCTCAAAGGGTTTTACAGATTTCAGGAAAGGCACACCAGATCAAAGCCAATTCTTCTGACTCCACTCTTCTGCAACCAGAAGAAGAAAAAGACAGACAAAAAGGGATCAGCTTAAATCTATGTCTAGGATGAAATCAGAGAGACAGAATTTGGGATGGAAGAGATTTTTCAGTCATAAATGAAGCAGATGTCATATGCAGACATGAAGTGTAATAAATTTGGCATTTCAAAACACCATTTCTGTGGCGCTCCATTTTGACTGCAAAGTCTAATTTGGCTTTAAAGAACTGATGCAGCTATTACAAATTTTAAAGTTTAGCTTCCTGTTTCCATATCCTTTCTAAACAATACTTTAGAAATTTACATAGGATTATCCTCCCCAAATTACCATCCCAACAGATTCATACTTGAACACCTCCTCAGAAATGGGCATTGCATTTGCCAGGAAGTCCAAGAACTTGAGGCAAGTGTGTCAGTGCCATGGCTTTGTTTTGTCTCACTATTGGTCTTGTGGCACTTGTGGCACTTACCTAAGACTTCAAATAGTCTCAAACCCCAAAGTTTTATTTTTTATTTATTTTTAAAGTCTTCTTTAAAGTAATAAGACTTTGGGAAAAGTTGATAGAACCAAACTAGATTGTTTTACTGTTGTTTGGTGATGACTTCATAAATGAGACTGTTGTGTTTGGATGACAGAAGAACAAAATATAGTGTGTGTTAAGTTCGCTTTTGTAAAAGGATGGGTAGGGTTTTCCTCAGTAACATTGCTTTGAGTATAGTTTACTAGGACATAGATTTCTGTATGCAAGTGTTAACTTCAGAGTTATTAATCCTTTAAACAGAAATGTAAATCCCAAACACACACTAGCTGGGATTGAGGCTGAAGTACCACTCTTGTGTTTTCAAGTATTTCCTTGACTTTATTCTATATTCTGTACTACTGTCTACTTGCTAATATGCTGCAACAAATCTACTACCACAGTGAATTATTCCAGATATTTCTTTAACTTTCCAAGTTCAAGACCTATAGAAAATAAATAGAATATGTCAACTACACTGATGTATAACTAGCTGATTAATGGGTATTGCCTTACCTGGATGCAGGTTTGTATAAATCCTTAAAGACTCAAACCATAAAGAATTCTTATTAAGCAAGTAGTCTTTATTAAGAGTTCAGAAACATGCTCTTGCAGACAAGAAAAGCTTCGAGTAAACTGTCTTGTTTCACCTCTGTGATGAACTAAAACTTAGATTAAACTCCTCCCGTTTTAGATGCTTAACTGCTCACTGAATCTTGCACTGCTCTCTATGTGATCTGTAGAGAGAGACAGGTACTTCCAGAGTGCCAATTAGTTTACCAAAGATTTGAATGGCCTCTTGGACTGCCAATCACTTAGGAGTTACAGAAAGTGCCTAGCTTTTACCTGCATGTGAAAACATACCCCAAGTTATATTTTGATTCATTGGTGTAAATTTAAGAGGGATATCTTGACATAAAGTTGCACCACTTTAATACAGTATTAGGATGCTATAGCAAAAGGCATCAAGAAAACAAGAGCTGTGTCTTGTAGCTGAGTGATATTAGAAAGGTAATTTAGGGGAAAAAATAGGTGCTTAAGATACTAGTGGGACCAGATCACTGTGGTCGTAGAAATCTCTAAGAAGGGAGTCCTTAGACTTAGAATATGTATGTTACCCCCTTGACCAAAATAAAACCAACCCAAATAAAGTCAAAATGGAAAATCCAATATTCAGTAATTCCAGATATGCTTGTGGGTATTGCAGGGAATTGTGGGGAATTTCAGGGAGTATAGCTCAAATCCCTTTCCTTGGGCTGAGGTGCTTTCAGGTAAAGTAGGCTAGAACAGAAGCATTTCTGAACTTGGGCTACAAGTATAATGTACAGAGGTCCAAAAAGTCTGCACCAAAAGACAGGGTAGATAATTGCACAGGAGAGATGCAGATTTATACAAGACTATCCCTTTAGATAATGTAAAGGGATCCAGGACAGACTATGGGAAAACAGTCTAGAAGACAGGCATAATCACACATTTATTACCACATATTTTTCTGCTGTTAAGGAAGAGAGAAGTAATTTTATTACTTTATTACTTTTATATATATATATAACTTACATAATTTTCTTACTTATCTCTTCATATGCCTGCTTAGAACTCCATGGTCTCGCTTCCTATTTGCTCAGTTTTAGGTGAACTGGCATTACTACTGCATCCCCCAAACCATTTTTAATGTAATGAAGTGCAGTAAAGACTGCCCCTGTCTTCCCTGTCCCATTTATTTCCCTTTTGGTTAGTTCTTGAAATTTAAAAATCCATCCTGGCTTGTTCTGTTTAGACATCCTGCCCTGAGCTCTAACAAGGAGATGAATCCTGCAGGAAGCTATACATCAAACTGGAAAATGCAAGGGGAGGCCTTGGCAGTGCAGGGTGGAGATTGTTGCATTCGTTCATGATAGGGGAATGCAGAGAAAGACTCTGGGGAATCTCTAGATAAACTAACCTGTTGACGTAAACTACTGCAAGATTAGGTACAGGCACAAGTCCTGCTTCATTTCTAAGTAATACTTTCTGGACTGTGTACAGTTTCCATTTCCTGATGATTCTTGATTGTTTGTTTACCAAAATTAGCAGGGAAACAGCAACCCCTCTCTCCAGTCTTCAGGAAAGAGAGCTCAGAGAATAAAGGGACATGTCTGCCTAGCTCCAAGCTGTGCATAGCTGAGATGAGGACTTGTGTGAGGAAGAGGGGAAATTTGCTGTTTATTTCCAGCACTATTAACTGCAGGAAAAAGTGAGGAGTGTTAATCTTTTGGGACTTGGACGAGCAAGAAGGTGAAGATAGCGCGTGTGTTAGGGGGAGGTGGAAGGATTGTCCTCTTCTCAGTGGTAGGAAATACAGCTGAGGAATGGTTCATCCCATGATGGTGGAGGAGGGGAATTGGAAGAGCTGTGAAGACTGAGAATCGCTCCAGAGAGCGATGGGGGCATGAATGATGAAGAAACACAGTGGATTTCATTCTTAAATCTAGAAAATCTGTCTTATCTACCATGCTGCTCACATGGTGATGGAGCAAATAATACACAGTGGATGGAGGGGTCATGATTGAGTACTATCTTTTTATTTGTAAGATGTATAATGGTCAAAGAAGTGGGGATACAGGAAAAAGGTATATGGGACAAAGGAGAAAAATAGCTGCCACTGCAAGAACACTGGAACCTTCTGCAGAAACTTTCTTGCAGAACTTTTGTTTTTTTGTGCTTTGTCAAACTTTCAAGCTAAACAAGATAGAGACAAAGCATCAGCAATGAAATGAATGATATGCCATCCACAGTTGAGAACTGTCTGGACTGTCTGATACTAAGACCTATTTCCAAAGTCACATAGAAATGTTACAGGTCCAAAGTCTCAAAATGCCATACAGTTGAAACCTAAGATGGAAAACTCACCATTGACAGTTTAAGAGTGCTGCAGTTCTGCCTTACTGGAAAATCAAACAGTGACACATGAAAACTAGAAGTGTTACTTCTGATTGAGAGAAGGGAACACACCTCGGAGGAAAGTATGTTAAGGAAACTTTTGGTTTTACTTAAGAGTTTTCATTTTTACAGCTGATAGGCTTGAAAGTTCGTGAGACTGGTTATAATGAAGTGATAAGTGGCAAAAGTCTATGAAAATGAGAAGCAAATGTTAATGTTTTCAGTTGTAGACTATGATGTTTTGGAGCTGAAGCCAGGAAAATTTCCAGAAGTGCTGTGCTTCATAATAAATTGAGGAACTGCATTCACTCTTCAAGATCTCCTAAATATTAATGCCATCATTTTCCAGTGGCAGCCTTTATTATTAGTTATTGTATCTCAGTTCAGTATGATAAATAAAAGTCAGACTGTTACAAAAGGAAAATTCTATGAAATGAAGATTAATGGATGAATACCATGACAAATGAACATGTTAATATTAATTCAGTATGATTAAGATGCCTCCACTAAACGGTCATTTTGCAGTGAGTGAATTTCCATAAAATTGACCACAATTTAGACTCTAGTTTACTCTGTGTCTATACCTACTTTCTATAAGTGCCAGAAATAAATATGAAATGAGACATCTATTATTGCCTAGAGGAGAAAACGAGAGTGATTTTTTTTAAAGAATTACGTTTATTTGGCTGAAAAAGAAGAACCCTTCTAAGAAAAGGAGAAAAAGTAGAATTTCCAGAAGGCTGAAAACCAGTAGAAGCTTTCTTTTTCTCTCTTTTTTTTTAAGCTTTTTAGACCAAGAGTCCATATTTCAACCCATCAGCTGGAAAGAACCAAAATGTTAAACCAACTTGTAAAACAAACAAGTGTTTTTTTTATCCAGTGGTTTAAGATAATCATAATGTAAATAGGAATCCATTGTCCTACACATAGAGAAAGAAAAGCTGTCTTTTATTAAAGATGTATATTTTCTTATAATGGTTTTCCTTGAAATAATGGAAACCACACCTGTGATTTCAGAGGGAAAAAAATATATTGTTGTAAAACTAAACCTGGCTAGAGCTCAGATCTCAGACTGGATACCAGCTTCCTCAGAAGCCTCAATAAAGAAGTTCATGTTTTACAATTTGGCATCAGGCCAGTTCTAGTGTTCATTGATTTTTTTTTTTTGAATGAGTGAAACAAAATATAAATAAATGTAACAGCAAAAAAGGTGATGCTTTTTTTTAATAAATGATATTTTCATGAAATACTATGCCACATTGATACTGAAATGATCCTGAATAAGTTCATGAAGTCACTCAATTCATTAGCACATATTATATCAAAATCTCACTATTTTCAATCATAAGCATATGTCTATTTTTATTCACAGTCCCTACTACACAGCTGTAATCAAGGTACCGGTGATGATGCTTGTTCAGTCACTATTTAATAAGAGGCCTTTCCACAGGACAAAAATGGGACATGCAGTTGGCCACATCTCCCTCTGTGTTTGCAGAGCTACAATGTCTGTTTGAGACGCCAGAATTCTGCTGCTCTTCCTGAAAGAGGATAATTAATATGGCAAGTATGGTAATTCCTTCTCTCTCTTTTTTTGTTCTGGTATTTCCCTGAAAACATATTGCTAAAGAGGGAACCAAGGAACAGAGCAACTATATAATAAGAAAATCTCTAGGGAAATGAATCCATATGAATGCTCACTTACTGAAAATGTATCTGTTAATCAGAAACAGAACCCAAGTGCTTCTCATCAGTAAATTTAATGATGACTTTCCACTTCAGTGTGTATGTTCAACATCTCCATAAGATGCTGGGTAGCTTCATTAGATTATTCATTTCAGAAAAAGATTTGGTGCCGCACCATCATGCACTCACTCGTGTAACAACTCCTAGTCATGGCTTATCAGCAGACTACCATGTAAAGTCACTTGCATTTGAGGCAGAAGTAACTACATCATAAGCTTAAAAAACATGAGGTAAATAATCAAACAGGAAAGCATGCTGCTAACAACAGTGGCAGCCTTAGCTGTTGAGTGAAGGACAAATATCTTATATGTAGCTATACAGGACTTTCAATCTACCTAGCTGATTGAGATGAACACACCACATCGATTTCCTGGGTAGTTCAAGACCACTAACATCGTACTTGTTTTTGGTGCCTTTTTTTTTTTTTTTTTTTCCCTGCCTGAACAATCAGAAATTGCATTGATGTTTCCCTAGTGACACCGGCAACAGTGACAAAGAGAGGTCTTTGGACATACTCACTCCCAACAGAAAGCTCCTTCCTCTAAAATGTTAATTAGTCAAGCTTTTAAACATTTTGTGAAAACTCACTTTATCCCCCCAAAAGTCCTGTTTCACTCTCCCAAGCTCTTGTGAGACTATCATTTCACTAAATGTCTTGTCAACACAGAAGCCTTTTAACTGAGGTATAACCTGTATCCCAGTTAAAGGGGGATTAGTTAAGGGACAAGCCTCCATAAAATACAAAGACATCAAACGTATGTGTTTTCCTTCTTGCACACTACTTTGAAATGTGTCAAACATCAATGCTGTTAAGTGGTCCTTCGATACTATTCTCATAAAAATGTATCTTAATTAGGAAACAGAGATGCTTTTGCACAGACACAACCATCTCATCAGCACCTCTACTGATGCATGGCCAACCCAGCAGAAGCCTGGTGGCCATCAACGGAGGTGAAAAGAGAGACAGAGGGATGAGGGATGGCAGCAATATCTCAGAGGAGGCTTTCTGTGCACAACAGGAGCCACCTCTGCCTGCGTAGTCAAGCAGAAAGAACTAGTCTGCCCTCGAACCTGCCACAGTCGGCCGGGGCCGGGGGAAGGGGCCGGGGGGAAGGACAGCAGGGGCAGGACCTTCCACTTCAGCCTGCCCACGCACGCTTTGTCAATGGCTGTCAATGAGGTGCCCTGGAATCATAAACTTTTCCTCTTCGCACAAATGTGGGCCTGCACAGCATCTAACAGAAAAAGCGCCTCTTGTCTTCTCTGGTGCTGCCCTCCTGTCCAGGCCCCTGCAGTGATTTCCCCTTCCCTCTTCCCCTCCCCCCTCTTTTTTTTTTCTTTTTTCCAAGTGCAAGATTTATAAGCCCTTTGAAACATGTTGCTCCCAGATGCAGGCTCCCAGTTCCCTGTCAATAGCTTCCTGCGCCGTCCCAGCGGCTGCACAGACATGGCTGAACAGACGTATCTGCACACACGCTGCCGAATGCACTACCCTATGCTCCCTCAGACAAACCCTCCAGAAACCTCTCCCTTCCCTGCAGAAACCCCTCTGCACCCCTTTGCTTAATGTGGTAAATGTTAACCGGCTCATGAGAACTGCCGTGTTGATTAAGTGTCTCAGAGCAGCATTCCCCACTTTGCTAGGGTTCCTGACTGGCTTGGTAAGAGCACAGCCCTCGCAGCTGCCCTTCAGTGTTTATGCTCCGCAAAAGCAAAAAACACTACAGAAACCTCATGCGTCTGAAGGAAATGCTGCATTACGACAATGTTAATAAACTGTGCCTTGTGCACTAAACAAATTGTTATGAGGTAGCATGAATTATTTCCACCAAGGAGGACAATCTGAAAGACCAAACAACAGCACTGTAGGTCAAATACCTGCTACGAATCATTGAAAGTTTTCCAACCTCTTTACTAAGCCAGGCCAAAAATGATTAATAAAAGAAAACCAAACAATAGTGGCCTCTTCTGTGTTTAAAACCATAAAACATTTCAAAAAAAAATGTATTGACCATTAGTTGCACTTGTCCCACACAAAAGGAAAGCTTTAAAACAGTGTCACTATGTGCTGAAAATTAGAAACATAAAACTTTACCTCCCACTACTTCCTGTATTTGATGACAGAGATTATTTAAAATTACAGATTAAGTTAGAGTATGTATGTGTGTGGCAGGGGTGCATGCTTTACTAAGTAAGTTTCAACTTAATAGGATTTCTAAATAGCTTTCCAACACTCAAAAGGCCAGGTGCATTTCCTAGGTTCCAGAAAAGCTTTATCTCTGGGTGCCATGCAGGGTGCCTAGAGGTCTTCTCAACAGGCCAGCTAGGCATCGTCATTGCTTCTGTGCCTTAAATATCCAGAGTTTTTCTACCAGGGCAATGAGTGGCAGTGGGAAGAAGGCCGTACATCAGGGTTGATGCTCATGGTACTGTATGATGTTGTGGGATTGCTCCCTGAAAGACTGAGAATTCTCCTGGCTTTCCTCTGCTGCCTGCCAGCTGACACAGTAAGAGGTGAGCTATATTCAGTCGCAAGTCCGGACTCTTCTGGGCATCATATTCCTGGCCATAATCAAGGTTTCCACCCCCAAGACAGACCATCTTTAGCATCATATGCTGAATAGTTACTGCCTGGGCGTGTTCCTCACATTTCTCATCCCCATGGCTAGGAAAATGCTCTTGGCATGGGAGGAATTTATCCCCTCTCCTCCATCCTCCCACATTGCTTGTGGGTGCCGCCGATCAACACAGCAGTGTGTAGAGCATTTGCTCCATGGCACCAGAGGCAAACACAAAATTCCAGACATTTGTTTCATGATGCTATTTGGCTTGCTCTGTTAGAATGCTCAACTGAATTAGTGACTTATTTCAGTTTCTTGATCACACTTAGTTATACAGACAGAAATTAAAAGTTTCACAGTACATAAAGTACAAAAACCTCCATGGAGGCTAAGAAACAACTGACCAGCCATGATCCTTATCTTAAACAGAATACAAAACTACATTTACAGGCTGAAACTGAACAGCTCACATTAGAACAGAGACAAACAGTTTTTCCAGTGAAAAGGATTACCTGCTCACACAACTTTTTAAAGAGAATTGGCAGGTTACTTGTCTCTCAAAGTCCTCAGCTGAAGCTGGCACCTGTTGTGGAATGTGAGCAAGTTTAGTCAAACAGAAATCATCTGACTCAATATGAAGGTAATGAGGTACTAGTCTCATTCTTATGCAGTAGGTCAGACTGACAGATACAGACTGATGGTCAGGATGAATCCTCAGACCTCATAAGCATGTCTATGGGTGGTACTTGAAGCTTGCTTTCAGAAGGGGTTATATATTCCCTGTAATGTTAATACCACAGCACCTTTGGATGAAAGGACAATCTCTGGCACTTTTGCAACTGCTGTTTGCTGCAGCCGCACTCCAAAAATCACTGTACATGCCCACTGACAGCATAGGGAAAAGTGCAAAGAGATGAGTCTGTCTAATAGTAGCTAACGAGAAGAAAAATAATACAGAATAGTAGGTTCTTGCATAGATATAGGCACAGCAGTAAAAGCATTTAAAATCCTGTTTTAAAAATGTATTTTAAGTGCAAGAATAAGGAATTGTCATTGTTGTTTTACAGTTCTAGATTCTTAATGATACAGAACAAATCCCATTTGTTCCTGTAAATTTTTATTTGTAAATTCACATTTTTAAATGTGTATGGAAAGTATTGAAAGCATATATATGGTAGGCAAATATTTTACATAGGTAATTTCTTTTTTTGTTGTGCAGTCACCAGACAACTGGCAAAAATCTGTGCCCTCTTGTTCTTATTTGGTTAGTCTCTATGGCAGCACTGTAGGTTAGCTCAAAATCTAACAGTTTTAAGGTGCTCCTTTGTTACTAACTGGTAAGACTCCAAGAAGGAAGGAGTGGAATTGGATTTTCTGCAATTTGTGTAGGACCCAGGACTGCATGACCACATCACAGCCTTCCTGGCAATGAATTTTGCTCTACTTGCCAACACTGGGCAGCTACCACTTATGCAGAGAGTTAACCCCTGGAGGACCTGGTGTCCCTACTGCAAACAAGACATGCTACGCAGAGGCCAGGGCATGATTTCAAATCAGTTCTCCCAGGAGGATTTCTGCATCCTCCTGGGAGGATGCAGGGTGACTGCTGAATCCCTTAGCTGACGAAAGGAACCCACTTCGATAGGTATGTCATTCCCATGCAGGGAGCAGACCCTCCTTGTTCCAGAAAACTTTGCAATTTAAATAGAGCCTAACAGATAGTGCCATGTAAAGTCCAGTCATGAATTTACCAGATTTTGGGGAAAAAAAAAAAAAAGAGAAAAACATCAGTTATTATTTTTAAAGAATGCAATAATTTGTTCATTAGCTGAGGAATATTAGACTTTCTCATCTTATTTTTGCACATATCCATATTTTTCTATTTTCATTTTGTCCACTTAGTTAAACAGTATTCAGGACTTTGTGGGATTATTTCCTTACCAAAAGAGAAGTAGGTGTGATGAATTTGGTGTTTCTTTGTGACAGAACCACTTCTTTTCAAATAATGTATGTCCATACACACAACTGCAGGCTACAGTAAAGGGGTATACATATATTCCCTGCAGGAAGTCTCTTCAGAAACCTCCTAGCATCACATTTAACTAACTCTTTGCTTAAGAAGTTTTGTCTCTGCACTTAGAGTTTCTACTCATAATGATTTTTCACTGTTGTCTTGCTGTCAGCATCCCCAGAATGAAAACCCCAACTCAGTCTTTGCAATTGCTACTAGAAAATGATTAGACCACATGGTGATTTCTGATCTATTATTTGGTTTGAGCTCTGTTTGCCTTGGGTTTTTGGATATCTGTGCACAAAAAAAAAAAAGGAAATGGTGCATCTCAGTGTGGGCAGGCAGACGGCGGACAGTCTTATATTGCTCCTTGTACTGAAACCAGTAGCAGATACTTGCCACTCACCAGTTTAATGAAAAGTGAGGGGCAGTACTGTGTGCCAGTTACCATGGTCATCCAGAATTTGTGTTTAACTAATCACATCTAACCAATATATAATTCTGGGGAAAAGGCATTTAAGGATGCAGTAAAAAAGACCCGCATAAGGCTTGGAAAAGTTGAGGCAGAGGATGAACAGTAAGCAGGAGTGGCTCAGTGAGAAAAAACACAGCAAGGTTAGTATTAGAAAAGCGGCAGATGGGCATGAATTGCAATACAGAATTAGAATATTTAGATTATATGGAAAATATGAGAGCGTATCAGGAGAAAGACTTCAGTTCAATATTGTTGAATAGCACTAACACTCACTTTACCCTATAGCATCATACGCTATCACAAAACATGGGACAAAATGCCAAAGCATTCAGGCTTGCAATTCAAGTTAGATACATACCTCCCCTTTTAGATTATTAAATAAAACATAATCTAATGCAATTATATGTCTAAATATGTACGTGCATGTCTGCATGTCTATATGTGTGCATGTGCGTGCATGCATGTGTGTACGCTTGCAGGCATGTGCAAGGCAGGCACAGTCTAGGCAGATAACTAGATCAAAACCAGTGAGGTTCCTCTGTAGCTCCTTACTGACTTTGTTTTATACATATATATAAACTTTTAAATATTTAGGACTGGCATTTGAATGTTGAATTCTAAACCACAAGCCAGTTCACAGACAAAGCCAAAAGTAGATTAAAGGCAGACAGGGCAACCTACATGACTGGTAGAAAAAAATGACCCCACTTGCTGCCCATGCAAAAGTCTATTCCATGGCTCTCCTATATTCCTGATAAACGTTACCGCTTTTAGACAGACGCTAACAGTGAATGCTTTAACAAACTAGAGCGAAAAAAGTGACCTTACAAAAAAGACTCCGTTCAAAAGTAGATTTCTTTTCTTTGGTTTCAAAAGAAATAACAATAGCTATTAGCTGTTATAGTAAGTAATCACTTGCTAATTTATGAGGCTTTCAAACTCTTATGATTATCTGTGTGAATGACGGGTCCCATTTTGCAAGCTGAAAAGCATCCTGAGCCTGCTCCAGCAAAGCTATTAAGCATGTGCTTCATATTAAGCATATAAGGAAGCACAGTAAGATCAACAGGTCTGAGTTAAGCATGTGTTTAAGTGCTTTACTGGACTAGGGTCAGAGTGCGTAGCAACTTGCAGGATGGAGTCCTACCGAAATTTAAGTGCTTGTGTCTGAAAACAACAACGCATGATGGAGGCCAAGCAGAAGTATATTCCCAGATGTCTTAAAATACCTTTTTTTTTAATGTTCTGTTTGATTTTTAAAAATCTTCTAAATTAGCAAAATTGCAACTATCTGCAGATAGGAATTGATGAATATAACTGCCCTACCTTTGAATCAGAGTATCCAAAAAGAAACCCAGTTCAACACATATCAGGAAGCTCTTTTTCATAGCAAAAAGCCTCAGAATAGAGGCTAGATTTTATCTGGCCTAATTGCCATCTTGCCAGCAAAAATCTAAATCTGGCTCCAGGAAGTTGAGGAAAAAAATCTGCAGTAAAAAAATATGAGTTACACTGTCATTGTCTGCTTACGATGAAAGGAGGATGACTGCAGCTATTCACTCCTTCCCTCCTCTCTTCCAGCATCAATGCTGACAGATTTGTCCTGTCTACCTTTTTTTTAAAAAATAAGTTTTAGGTGACATCAGCAAACTTAAATTTCTACAAGATTTTAGTGACTTGTGGCAACTTATTCACACTAAGCTTCATGAAAGTGTGTCTGCATCAAAAGAACTGAATCAAGCTCCCTGCTCCATTAAAATCAAGTCAGCAATGTTGTCCAAATGTTAAGTAAGATGAGAACTGAGCCCACAATATACACGCTACAGAATGAGTGACTGAAGGAGGTAAGATAAAACTGCAGCTGGAAAAGAAAAGCAAACATATCGTAGGTGGAAAAACAGTGATGAGTGCAAGGTCCTAGCCAGCTGCCCTCTTCTTCCTGACTCAGGAAAGAAAATAGTGTTGAAGTTCAAAGGTCACAGACAGGGGAGAGGAGAGGGCAACAGCCAGACCTGGACCTGAAGCACTTCTACACTTCAAGGGGTGTTGCGGCAAAAAAATAACTGACAGACGATTGGGAGGGGAAATGAAGCGCCTTACAGGGAAATTAATGAATCAAAGCAGAAAAATCTCTCCCTAATGGTGTAATATTTCACAGGCTTTAGTCCATACAACATGGAGTGCAAACATCTCTTATTTGTTCTTTGTTCTAGACACCTGTAGCAACATGCCGCTAACTTCATACAATACCTTACTGTGAAGACTGAGTTCACTTCATCTACACACAGTGAAATGCCTTTTTCATCATTAAGTCTTCTATGTCTGGACATCTGGGTGCAATCTTACGATCTATGGATGCTAAGAGTACAAGGAGATGTTATTATCAGTTCATTCTTCCTTAAAATTTGCGGGCAGAAATTCTTACAAGCATTACAAGATAATGTAACTCTTCTAAACCTGACGGAGAAAAGGGGATTAGCAGAGCTGTTCACAAGCAAAAAAGAATATATTTTAATTAGTTTGTTCTACAGCTGAAAAGTAGACCATATTTGTTCTTCAGTGATGTGACAGTCTCACTTCACATTGTTTTCAGCAGCTGTCCCTCATACATGCAATACTTTGAAAACGTCATTGCTGTTAGCTTTTTGGTTTTTCCCTGGCTCCTCCTTTTTGATGAAAGAAGACATAGAAACTGACCTGAAGCCACATGCCTTTAGCCCTATAAGGCTTGGAAAGCTTTGTCTCTATCCCCTTATCTATTTAAAGGCTGTTCCACAGCCATGGAAATGAGGAAATAAGAAGTGTTTGAAATCTTTACTGAAATTTTAGAAGGCTGATTTTGTTTCTCCAGTTCTCTCTCTGATTCCCTCGGAATCTGGGGAGAAGAAAGCCTGCCTGTAAAGAATGAAGCAGTCCAGAATATAAAGAGATAATTCAGGCAGGTTCATTTGTATTGATTATTATGGATGGACACTGACACAGCCAATTGAAACAAGCAGGACTGAATTCCTGGCAAAAAATACAAAAGTAAAATTAAAGGAGAAGTTACCGAATGCCTTTGCAAGGTGGAAAAAACAGTGGAAAGAGAATTATGGAATGAAGCACTGACCACTGTCATGCTACAGATGAAAGGGAAGGGTCAGTTAACTGAAAGATACACTGGTATCAAGTACAAAAATGCCCTGTAGTGTAAGGAAATTTTAAAGTGCTACAGAACAGTCCCAGATTCACCATTTCTCTGGTGCCCCTGTTTGTTCTGCACAAGGTAACCCCTGCCTGTGTGTCTAGGAATTATGCTGCCCTGTCTTTCACCCTCTTTCCTCTGCTGTAAATACTGTGTGGGGAAGAAAGTGATACCAGCTGGCTTCAGCAAACACACAAAGAAGAAGACAGTGTCAGCTGAGAACATCTCTTTATTTGCAACTCTCACTGAAAGAGAGCTTATCCTGGTCATACTTCATACATAATATTGGGTACAAGTATGTAACTATAATCCACTACGATGTTTAAAATGCAAAAAGCTTTCTTAGGGTTTTCCCTGCACAGAATGAGAGATGGAAAGGATCTCTAGGAGTTGGATGATCTACCCATCTACCTAGAGGCAAGAATAATAATTTCCATGCAATTCCTGCCAGTCAAGCAGTTTTTAATTAATTCCAAAGGATAGAGACATAAGATCGTCCTTTTTAATTTTGAGACTGAGTCTTCTTTGCCTGTTACTTCTTTTCAACATTTGTAGTAGAGTACAGATAATCCCTCTCTTCTTGTTCTCCTATATTCAAGCACTCAGGCTATTGCAAAAATCTGAATACATCATGTTTCTTTCTGCAGGGAAAAGCAGTTGTGTTCCCATAACTTCTTTTTTTCTTCCTCCACCATCCTATCCCTTCAGAAAAGCCAGTGGCAAGTTATTTCCCCTGCACTGAGAAAACAGCTATTCTTTTTTCCCTTCAATCTCTCCAAGATTGTCATGGTATGGCTATTTGTACCTTGACCAGTTCGTTTTTACCCTGGCATTTATGTTCAACCCTGTGTCCACTCATTGATCTACTTCCAGTTTCAAGTGCTGCAATTCCAGGAGCTGAAGGAGCTAGCTTAAAAAAAATACGAATGCTTTTTAAAATGTCAACATGTTTTGAAGTATACTTGCATCATACTTCAGCTTTTTGTCTGCAGGTAAGACATTTTGAGCATTTTGCAGAGTGGAGGAGGAGGGCAATGAAGCTGTGTTTCTTTTTCTTGAACTTGCTATACATGCCTTTAATAAAAACTGAGAGATCTGTAATCAAATATAAGAATCTTCATTAGCTGTCCCAAAAGCTTCACATGCTTCACAACAAAACCAAGCTATATGTTCATCAGGACATGAATTCACTTTTGTCCCATTGATAAGATATTGTCCAGATAATCATAATATACACACATAATATGTGTGCCATGTCTAAAGTTGGGATTCAACTTATGTCTGCAGAGAGCGGGGGAATAACATCCATACATCTGGTGAGACTGGCCCAAACTCAAATATTGTGAAGTTTTCTCAAACTCTGCAACCAAATTCTACCCCTCTAAACTGGTCAAGAGGATCACTAAAAAACAGCTTCTTTAATAGTGTACCAGAGCCTTCTGTATTTTCTCCCACATCATATACATCATATACAAAGAAAACTTAGTCATCTTAACATAGGTCAAAAACAGGGATATAACTAATGTTAAAAGAAACAAGCTATCATTAGAGATCTGTTTTCTTGCATAGTTTCATATAATTTCTTCCAAGTATCATCTCTTCCTAGCAATATGCACTTATTATCACACAAGATGTGTTAATAGATGTGTTCAGAGATAATCACACTGGAAAAATGTACTGTTTGCCCTTTTTCAGATTTTCCATCAGTAACTCAAAGCAATTACTATGAGAAGAACCAGAAGGTGTCTAAGTTGCAGTAGCAATAAAGCCGGGTGAGCCTTCACAACCCACACATGAAGTTGCTATTCCACCCTCCCATTTTTCCATAAAGAGTCATGGCAGTTTCACCAGGAAAGAATCCTGAAAAACTCAGTTCTCTCTCTCTTTTTTTTTTTCCCCCTTCTTTCAGGAGAGTGCAGGGGAAAGTTCCAGAGAAATAACGGCAGTGAATGAACTGATACCCAGCTTCTCACAAGCCTGTGTCATTCTTTCCCTCTACTATTCACATACAGTAATTCCCCATCCACAGGGCTATATTCTCCCACATCATCATGGGGGGAATGACTGCAACAGATTTCAAGTCTAGTAGCCAATGGAACAACAGACAGTCCTGGAGAAAATGTAAGCTGAGAAGACAGAATAGCCAGTAATGAAAAAAAAAAAAAAAAAAAAGGCAAGCTGTGAGATATATTACTGGAATTGGGACAAGAAAAATGTCTATTCTGGCACCACTACAACCAAACAACAATAACAGGTTATGACCCACACTGTACTTAGGGAATTAAGCGTACAGCCTTTGCATTCAGCCTTCACAGAGGGCTATGAGGTAAGGCCATGCTGTGCTGGTTCACAGCCTTCTGTAACTCATCATGTTATGAAATACAAATTGGCTTAAGAAGGAGAAAAGGAGGAAAAAATGGATTCTTTGGCTGGGCTATTCCCATCCATCCCTCTCATGACAAAACTCTTCAGCCACACACTTGGCCATTCCTCATCTATTTTATTTCTGCAGAGAGTGCAGTGCATTGTTTACATGTTACATTTCACTAAATCTGGTGAGGGAGGGAATAGAACACTGGGAATTTTCGGCAGCTGTTTTGCAACTCTTTCTCTTTTTGAAGAGAGGAAACACTCTGCTTTGCCATGTCAAATACCGGTCTTTTTAAAAATCCCTTTTCTCTTGAGCAAAAAGGTTTTCACTCTTCTTTCCTGTTGGTGTTTAAATAGACAACATTTATATGGATATAAAAATATGTTGATTTTTTTGGGACCCATTTTTCCAAAATGTGTGTATTAGAAAATTGCCATAGCTGTCATTACTTTCCATAACTGGTAAATCAATTTCTGGACCAGTTTTCATAAATCTGAAGACTGGGATATTAATACATTGAACAGGCCCTATTTTTAAAGCGCACTACAATTTTTCTATGTAGACTAATGTATTATGCAAAGCAATTCGGCACAAGACACATAAACTCTTTACATTCAGTTTAAACTTAAAAAATAGGTAATGTTTAAATACCATATAGCCAGTATCCAAGTACTTTTCAAGATATTTATAAACTCACCTGCAAATGTGAATTTAACCTAGAAAGATTCAAGATAAGGTAGTATCATATCCTTAAAACATAATATGGAGATAATATGGGACACTATACAGGAAAATCTTTTGGAAGGTACAAATTCCACTATGAGATGAAGATTTTTAATCTTTAACTTTTGTTAGTCTTCCTCACAAATCAGAGTACCCTCACCTCTTTTCGTAAACAGACAACTTTTTGAGATCATTACTCATTTAGCATGGATGACTCATTTCTGTTTCTCCCTACTTCAATTTTTTTCCTAAAAATCAGAACTTTTGGAAGCTCCTGTAATATTGCAGTTTCCAGAGTCTACTATTTCATGCAACAGGCATCATAAGCAATATAAGAATGACATCCCTAATAACCTATTTTCTGTAATGAGAAAGCTCTGAAGAAACTTAGTCTCTGATGGATGTTAGTCCTACTCATATTGGTTTTCTGCCTTTTGACAACATGAAGCCCAGAGAATTAGAAATCTGAATACTTGTTTTTAAAGAGATTTTTCTTATTAGGCCTGAAAAGCCAGTACTGAATATTTTGTTTCTAAACATAAAAAGCAAGTGCAGCAGTAGCAGTTTTGCTCATCTCCAGTGATGGAGAAGATATCTCTTTTGGCACAATCTAGACTTCAAACACCGGACAGACTGCAATACCTGTCTTTCCTTTATGACCTACATCCGACTTCACAATGTAGGTCACTGAAACTGCTAGGACTTGCACAAAAGGAAAACATTTCCTGGGGTTAATCACATAAATAATTACCTATCAACATAACCTAAATTCTCATACACAGCAGATTGTTTTTGACCCAATAAAACTAGAAAGTCTTAAGTGCTTTAATTCATTCACCAGAATCTAACAGAAGACTGGATTAAAAGATGTGTGTGTGGGAGGATGGTTACAGCACTAGTTTAAACCTTTTGCACTATTTTAAACCTTTCTTAGTGTTTACCTTTATTGTCACTGGGTGCATGTTAGGCCAGCACAGACTCCGTCCATGCTCAAAGACTCTTTGTAAGTGAGTCTGGATTACCATAAAAGGAACATGGCACTTCTGTTATCTTATGCCCGTGAAGTTTTAAAATTGTAGGGGAAATAAGCCCAATGTTCTGTTTCTGCTAAGTAACCACAAAGATTGTTCTGGAGGATCTCAAGGGCATGCTAGCATGGAGTATCTTAGTCTTCCTCCTTCTCCTCCATCTCCCATTAGTTTTGATATATCATACAATATCAACCTCCTGTTACCATGGGAAGTTTGAACATATCTCTAAACTGGCCTAAAATTTTAAGTGTGGAATAAACGTTATTCATCCAAAAAGTTCAGTGCAGTCATTATGCATAAATAGTTAGCATTTGGTTTGTTTTTTTTCTTCGAAGACTAAATAGCAAAAGCTCCTAAGAGAACTGAGAATGTTGTCAGGGATCCTTAAGAAGGAACATTGTCTTAAAAAAAGAAAAAATGAAATTACTGAGGCATTTGGATGTGTAAGCTGACATCAAGAAGTGCAGTAAGACAAAAGCATAGTGAAAAGTAAGCCTATCTATACCAGCAAAAGAAACCGAAAAGCCTTTTCTACACTCTTTTGCACCATAAATAACCATTTTGATTTTTTTACGCTTAAACCAATCAGGAGGTGTTGCCCCTGGTTTCCACACATCTCAAGACATCACAATTACAGTGCTGAAAGAATATAACATTCAACCTAGACAGTGTTCCAGTCTAAAAATAATCCCTAAAGATCAATGAGAGTTTCCATTGGAGATGTAGAGTGAGGGAGACGATAAAAAGCATGGGACAATTGTTTCATACATTACCATTTTCTACTCTAGTAAACTTAATTTATGCACGAGTCATTCTCCAGAACATGAGTGCCACTGAACTTGGTTGATATTCAAATAAAATGAGAAATTGTACTGCAGCTCTCCCAAAATCTGTCAACATTTTCTGAATTAAACTAAAAGACAAATGTCTGAGCCAAACAACACTTCTGCTCTCATGTGACAGGGAATTTGTCTACTAGATCATCTTAACATGATTAATAAATCTTATCAGATCAATAACATATGTACATTTAAGAGTAAATAAATGGTCATATCGCCATCTGAAGTCACTCTGACTAAATCTTCAAAAATCTTTCTCAAAGACATACTAACTTGCCACTACTTCTCCATTATCTTTTTTTTCCTTTTTTTAAATACATTAATCAGTTCTAACTCTCATTTTATTACTCTTCCACTCAGTTTTGCTATTACTCTTATTCTTTCATTTCAGTCTATTCTCTTTCCTTATATTTTCTCATTACCAACATGCATATGCACTTTTAATCTTTACACGTTACAGTGCTGACTGCTTCATTTAAAAGTATTAGAATAATGCTAGCAATTGCCATGTTGCTAATATCAGACATGATAAGCTCAAAAAATGTAGCTGATGTTTTGAAGTTTGAAAACTGAAAATGGCAAAAGTGAACTGACTTGCTGAAAGGTACCTACAGTGTGCAAGTCAGAGTGACGATCCCAGAGGTCTTTCTTTTCTTGGCCCTCCTTTTAAAAACAGTTATGCAAGACACTTAATTTTGTTAGTCTCAAGATCAGTGGGACTGCTTTTGTGTGAAACCCTAGGTATGTATCTAAATAGGATCACTGTCATATTTAGTCTTAAAAATGTGTTTGCTTTGGACATATATACTTGTCTGACTGGAACAGATTTAAGAGTGTCTGGAGTAAAGTGCAAATAAATAAGGATATAGCAGATTGAAAATATTGAAGACAACAAAGCATTCAAAACAAATCAGTATAAACTAACAAAAGCTGGGGAGGCTCAGAAATCATTCAGTCGTGGATTTAATCTTGACATGACAGGCTTCCTCTTGTTCCAGTCTTTTTTTCTATTTGTTTTAAGGCAGAATGAAGTAAGAAAGCAGGAATAGTAGGTCCAACAATAGGAGATAAGACACAGTTGAATCATTTTTGTTTACCTTGGTGCTGCCTTGGCTTTAGAAAGAGACAGGATGACGATCTGGCATCCATGTAAGACAGGAGCAAGTCCTATTCACTACTTACCAGAAATACTTAATTCTGCTCTATAAAAAGTAGCAAGGTCCTTCACCGCTGGCAGAAACCAAGAAATACGAGTTTCCTACAGCTTTCAACTTTTTCTCCTCTCAAGTCCTTTCCCTGTGGGCTTCCCTTACATCCTTTCCTGTAGCACAAGGGAAGGCTTGCACCCTGCCTGAGCTGTCACGCTGGGCGTGCTGGACGGTGGTCTTCGGCACACACGCTTGGTGCCAACCGCAGCTGCTGCCAAACCCTCTTTGCCTAATAGCCCATCTGGACCTTGCTGGGGCATCTCCTCCGTTTTCTTCTGTGGTTGCATGCTTTGACACATGCAACCTCTCACATTTGGCAAAAATCAACCTCCAAGCTCAAATGTTGTTTGTCTGCCTTTTGCCTTTCATCCTCTTTCCAAAATAGACAGACAGCACAATTCATAAATCTCCTTTCCTTTGGAAGCAAAACTAAAAAAGAAGCTCTGTATGAGGTTTACAGATAGAGAACTATAAGGGGAAATAAGCAAGACAGCATTTGAAAAAAAACTATTAACATTTGACACAGATGAATCTGGTAGAATCCTATAGCGATTAGCAATATATTAACCACTTTCAAATCTTAAGGACCTATTCTCGCATGTGGTAGATCAAGACAGCTGTAATTATTTTACGTTTTATGTTTTTTATTATATGAATATTAGAATTTAGCAACATATCTTTTCCTTTTTTTTTTTAGATTTGTAAAAATACAGACCAAAGTATTTTTTCTGCTTTTTTTTAATATGGGTTTAAAAAAGGGTTAAACTTTACAAATCATTTCTAAAGCTTTTCCATATGGAGAGCAAGCTATAAGAGATCAAATCATAAAAGAGTGTCAGTGTAGTTTCCAGATTTTTTTCCTGTCTAAGTGAAAATATAAAGCCATTTTCACAGTGTTTAGGTTCTGTTTTTTCCCTGAGGTATATAGCCTAGACAGTGAAATGTGGTCTAGAAAATGCTTTATATTATTATTTTTTTTGAAGTCCACATTGCAGCAGGACTGCAGCACCTTTTGACAATGGAAAGTATTTCTTTTGAAACAGTAATTTCTGACAGTAGATAGAAGTAACCTGTGGTGAGGTAAGCTAAGTCCTCCACACTATCTAAAAACAAGGCAAGGAACAGACAACACTGCTCTTCCTAGAAGAACATTTTTCTAAAGAAGTCCTTTATGGTTCACTGTGCTGCGAATGGAAGTCTTGGCTTTGGGTTGGGTAAAGCAAGCAGGAAATAGAATCTGTAAAATGGAGCCACCACATTTCTTCATCAGTTTTTGATCTAGAGTTACAGTCCACTGAAGGCCTGTTAGGAGGCTAAGCAGTGATCAGTCTCAAAACTGCATGTGGGGTGTATTTTACTGAAAGGGATTTAACATTAGTTAAGGGCAGCTATATTTTCTTCCTGAAAAATTATTTAGCTAGCATTTTTAAAAAAAAAAAAGAGGAGGAAAATTTTGTACAAGTATGGCAAAAAAGGAGTCTTTTACTTTTTACTAACATTTTTGAAACCTCATAAATCTTTTTAGAACTCTCACCTCAAAAAAAAAAGGAAAAAAAAAAAAGGAAGAAGGAAAGAAAGAAAGAAAGAAGGAGTTACTTAGAAGGAGCAGCAAATCGGTTGATATAAAAATTTCTATAATGTCTTTGGGACTTGCAATATTTTAAATAGATTTCACAGTTAAAGATTTAGAAGAATTTAGGCAGAAAAATAAATACTTTGGGAAATCACAGGAAGGGTACATTTTTGATTTTAATAATCTCTGCATCGCATGTTATTTGCAACAGCAAGTCTATAGTTTTATAAAAGATAACAAGTTTTTATAAAAGTATAAAATACCAGGAATAAAGAAATCCAGATTTTGGACAGTAATTTAGACTGTGATAAAAAAAAAATTCCATTTACTGTCACAAAAATACATTCAGACGTAAAACTTAACCCTTACCCTGGTTGCTTTTTTCTCTGAGAATACCTTTAAAGAATCAAGTCACAGAGGATTAGACTGATCCACTATTTCATAGTGCAGTTGTCCCTGCAGCAGACATTAGATATTCAATATTTTCTCCACATCATGAGATATGACTGAGTTTTTGGATACAGTCAAAATAGACCTTGAACAATTTGCAATTTCACAATACTGTCCACAATGTTATTTGGATTCTGTACTATCCTAAATATAGGGCTGTTATTTCCATGATTTATTATGGATAATTAGTATATTTCTACACAGCCTGAGCTGGAAGTGGACTATAAGAATAACAAAGGAGCTTCAATCTCTTCTTTTATGCATTAATGCAATGTGAATAGGTGTATGTATCTTCTACCTCAAAAGCTCTCAGAAAAGAGCTGGAAAACATGACCCATCTTTGCAGTCTAGTGTCTTGGAAAGAACATATTATTACAAGTCTTATGATTTTAAGCCAGTTCCAGTTTGGGTAGGGCCTGAATCATATTGGGGTTGGCTGAACTACAAAAAAGGCAATAGTAAAACTGAGGGTAAATGAAAGAAACAAATTCACCCATTTCTTACACAGATAATAATAGTCTTTTCCACTGCACACAGCACAACATCAAGTTGGTTTGCCTTCATACATTAAGTGGATGTATCTACTTCCATTTTTTTAAAATTTATCACTATCCTGAGACAGGGATTATTGAACTACCAGTGGTTCTAAGGGTTCCTTTTGCTGCTATGCACATCAATATAGCTTTTCAGTAATGTAAAATTCATACATTCCCCAGATCTTCTGCACTTTCCTAATGATGCATCCATTCTTTGTTGTGAAAAACACTGCTCACAAAGCTAACCCCTCTCTGGTTATTTACATACCAGCACAAATTCACTATCTAACTGCTATCACCAAGTCCCCTAATAAAATCCCTTTTTGGTCATAGACCAAAGTTCACTCAGTTCAGAAGCAGCAGCAGCAGACCACTACAAGTCACTAAAGTCCAGCTACCCTCAAAGAGACAGCTAAAGCTACACTTAAGTGTTTCCTGCTAACACCAGCCAAGCACCATTAGCCTTTCTCTGTGCCCATTGCACAGAGGATGAGAGTTGGACAGAAAGACCTTCGCTTGGAGCTGGAATTCCTGTCTTTGTGAGGGTCTCCAGGCCCTAATGTTCCCATCAGCATCATTAGAAAGCCAAGCCTACTCCATCTGCTCTCCTCAGAAGGGGCTTCTCCTTAAGCAGCTGATGTGATCAATAGGAAGTTGATTTCTCTTTTCTTCTCTTACATTTTCTGTAAAAACAGAAAATTCCCTGTCTTCTTCTACCCCAGCCCTCAAATGTCGCCAGTTAGTTTATTGAATGTTTCCCTATTCCTGTATCCTTGAATATGCACTATTTGTTAGTGGAAAGGGTCTTTTGCCTACCTTCTCCAACATCAACCAGCTTTTCTAAGTTCATGTGGCTCCCTGATTCCTTTAATGAGCTGTCAGTATCTGATTGAAATTAATGAGGAAGTGGACATGGATCTTTTCTTTTTGGGCATGTACAGCCCACGAACTGTCAAATGGCAATGGCTGTGCTAATGGAAATACAGAAGGCAGAGGGTAATTTCCATCACACTTCATTTTGGCACTGGAGCACAGATGATTAACTGGACTCCTTAGGGTGGCAGCATATGAGCCAAGTGAAAATGGTGTGTTATATTGAACAGGCAGGCTACATTTCCTGTTGCTTGCAGAAAGGCACCCAGAGCTGCCATATTTTAAAAGAAATAACAATCTTTTTTAAAAAAATATGCAAACAAAAATCACAACCTGCCTTCTGAGGGTGTCTTGCAGCCATACACTGTCTTCTGAATGAAACACATTTGTCTGACAGCTACTTTCCCTCCCCGATTGTGGTCTGTAGTATGGGGCCCAAGAATACGATTAGAAGGTGATATCATTTTCTAGGGCCTGCCATCTTCCCCTGTGCTCTGATATGAAACAAGCAAACCCTTCTGCTTTACATCTGACCTTGTCAAGGCTGTTTCTCATTTCCTCTCTGCTTTTTCGTCCCTAACCTTTCCTGAAAATATGTTCCTGACGAATAAATTGGATCCAGAGTTTTTAAATGGCATCTTCCTGATGTTTTTGCCTGTAGTTGTCTATTAATGTGTAAGGCCTTTTTAAGGACTTGAGGGAGGGGCAAATAATTTCTCCTTGGACAATGAATCTTCCTCCCATCACCACATTCACTTGGAGTATAGGTGTTCTGTTGGCTGGGATGGTGTGGTTTGATGAATTCCTGGTTCAAAAAAGCTTCAACAGATTCAGTAAGGCACTTCATGGCAGAGGCAGGAACATCATCCTGTTTATACACAGGCTTAATAAAACAATCTGTTTTATTTTCTTCTTACATGGCTCATTTCGGCTAGAAAGTGAAATACGAATGAACATGTTTTGTCAACATATGTCTCAGAATAAGTAAATGACAAAAGAAAATGGCAGTAGCTATAAGGCAATTCCAAGTCAATTGAGCAATTACTCAAATCAGATTTGAGCCTGGGATAATGGTCTTATGGTCTTCAGAAGTGCTGTAATATATTTAGTCCTACAAACAAATATATCAATAATATCTAGCAGTCTTCTGATTAAAAGTTAAAGAGCAATTTCTGACCATTTTCCCTCTTATTAAATAAACTAATGCTACACATAGCTGAAAGATGAAGATAAAATATTTGTCTTGCTACATGAAACTAGTTCTAAGTTTCAGAGCTGCAGCAGTCTTCAAGAAAAGTTGGAGAAATTTTTCTTCCTTTTCCCTTTATCTATTATTAAAAGTACCAAAGTCTCTGCATTCCCTGAAAAAATATCTCAAAATGGAACCCTATTTTTTTTTTCATCATACTGGACATTCTCTTCCTGGTTCTTATTAAACTGCTTTCTGTATGAGCCTCTACAAATAAAATGTCACTTGTCAGTAACATACACTGCAAAATGTCACATTAGCATTCCCCGACCTTCTTGTATTTACAGGATATGGCAGAGTTCCTGCTGTTACGGGCAGCCTGCAGAAGGACATACAGAAGTCGGGCTTGAGTAAAAGACCTCTTGAGCGACGAAGGCATTAAATGCTTCATAGCAGTTAACAATTTGCTTATGATTTGAGGAGAAAAGGGAGGCTAGGCTGATCATAACCTAACAGCAGTAGAGGACTCCTTGCATGGAGTTAGGCTCCAGCCGAGAAAATCGAGTTATTGAGCAGGAAAGTCATATCCTGTAAGACTAACACAGAGCGAAACATTGACTAGTCAGAGACCTTCATAATCACCACTCCCAAGCCAAGTTGAAATATTCTCTTCAAAATTTTTGAACAGACTTTTTTGTTTTCCTTCACAAAGGGTTTGTTCCAGAAAATTTTCAGCCACTGGAAAAAAAAAAAAAAAAAAAAACAAATCAAGATGATTTCTAAAAAAAGAATACAGGTGTCTCAAAGTTTTAGATTTTACTCACTAGAGCTGTAGAGACTGCTAGGAAAAATAAAGCAATACCAAATCCAGCCCCCGCTCAGGAAATCCTATGACATTATGAAAGGATGAAAACTCTGACAGAATTGTACAGTCTAATTTAATAAAAAGCTATTAGAAGGAATTCTTTAGTGTGGCTTAATAGCTGCTTTCCTAAGACTGCTGAAATTCCATTGCATTGCAGTAATTTCCATACGCAGATGAAATCTTCATTTCTACATAGTCTTATCAATTTCACTGATTTCTCATTCTTTATTGAAGAACACAAAATGAAAACAGCACAGCAAAACTGCTCTAGGGAAAACAGCAGTTTCTAATCATTCCTGCTCCTTTTACCTCACCATATCACGCAGAGAGGGAAGCAACTTTCAGAGAAATATGCTACATTAAAGAGTCAGCATGCAATTTTGAGATACTCGGAGGCTGTTAGTGATGTGAGGTTGCTAGGAGGTAGGATAAGGAGGGGAATGCAGTGTTGGTTTATATTAAATTTAAAATAATCATATGGAAAAGGTGTCACTAGACCAGAATTTAGGAGAAACTTAAAACTTTCTTCCTTATTTCCTAGGTCATAATAATGCACTGAACTCTGCATTAGTAGGGTCAAAATGCCACAAGTTTTGGGCTGCAATCTGTCTATTTCATCCTTGATACATCACATGTTCATGTCCAGTATTGGCTGCCCAGAACAGGGACCGATTGCTGTGGAGCTCCTGTCTCAGTTAGCACCTTGAGAACATGCCCTTATCTGCCACTTGCAGCCAGGCTTACAGAAACCCTGGAATATTCCCAGCTCTGCTGCAGCCAGGGAGAGCTTGGCACCACATGAAATGAGGCCATGTATTTCTGCATGACTCCCAAAGAATCTGCCTTCAGGACAGTCTGGCTCTCTGGTTCCGGTACCCGAGGCTTGGCCCAGCAAATTGACAGATTTGCCCCAAGGCTTCATGTCCAGAAACACCTGATCAGAGATGTCAGCCGACTATCTCTCTTTATGATAGGAATGAGTAGATAAATTAAATCTTTATTAAAAAAAAGGAAAAAAAAAAACAGAAAATAAAGTTGTCTTTTTATGTCTTTTAGGAACATAAACCATAGGCAGAGCCTATGCAGCCTAGGAGCACAGCCTGTGCAGCATACTAGCTGCTATGCTCCAAATGAGATCACCACTTCTCATCCTGGAAGAGAGGCGAGCGGGTGAGGTGAGCCAGGGGACGGACAGATGTGAGTCAGTAGTGGGGAAGGAACGAGGAGGGTGGGATGGAATAGGCAAACATGGAACATACAGACAGGACCAAAGGACTGGAAATTAGGTTCCTCAGTGCTATTTTCTCCTTTTTTTTCCACCTCCTATCACATTAGATAGGCCAAACATATATTAAAATGTTGACGTACATGCTGCTTTTTCTTTCTTTCCTTTAAGCAGAAGTTGAGCAGTTGGAAGTATTAGAAAGGGAGAAAAAGCAATCTAAAGTCTGTGGGCTTCATCTCAGGCTGTAATATGATATTCAGTAAGGATACACACCATGCTGTCGCAACAACGGTGGCTGGCTTAACAGTTGAACGCAGTCAGAGATAGCATTTTAGGACAGAGTAAAAGTGTGCTTTGAGGTGAGATCCTGCCCTGCAAAAACAGGTAGGTGGCTGCTGGAATTTGCTCTCGAGTTCCCTGAGGAGCCCAGGAAGTACAGCTGGCAACAGAGCAAGACACTTCTCTGTATCATACACACTACATCAGCAGTCTGTAAATTTGGGCAAGCATCAAAATCAGGCATTTAGGGGAAATATTGAAATACTCTTACTAAGCATAAGGACACTAAAGTCCTGTAGTATTGACCAGTCTGATCTGGGTCCTTGCCTCTGGCATGAACCTCTGCTAAATGTTCCCAAGGGAAATACAATTCCAGAAAGTCTATGGGGAAAACAATTTTTTTTTCTTAACCCATAGCACACTGCAAATTTTCACTCTCAGCCATAAAGAATGCAATCATAGAGTTTTTATCCCATTTTACATGATAATGTGATGGGACACTACTTTGCAGTACTATGAGACCCTTTTCAGATCTGTCAGACTTAGAGATGTACTGATGCTGGTGGCAGTGATTTCCAAAGGCAAGCTCAGCAATGCTGTTTCAAGTTGTTAATTCAGGTTATTTATTTTATTTTTTACTCTTCAATGTAATTGACTCCCCATTATGACATTATTTAAGAAAGACACTGGTATAACCAACTGCCTCATGTTCGTTTTTTCCTTCCTCTATAACATCCAATTTTCTCTCTTTCTGAACAAAGGAGTTTCTTAGTTCTTGTCTCTTTATAGGGAACAGATTGTTATCTTCAGAAATAAACCACTAATTGCTAATATGTGAAGACGTAAGGTCTTGGTGAGAACATGCTGCAACATTATGTACTTATTTTAATAAGATGCACAGAGCAGACAGTTTTATCACAGCCTTACTGACAACGTGGAAAAGGTTATGGTTTTGTTTGCTGAATTGTCGCATAAGCACTGCATGGCCTGTGAGTGTAAAACCTTGTCTTGAAATTCTAGAAGGTACTAAGCTGCAGTGCAGAAAGGGATTTGCAGCTTGCTAGTGTGTTAGACTGACAGTCTGCAAGTCATCTCATTCCACTGCACACCTAGAGCTGTGTCTGACAGAGCTGAAAGCGGAGCGGTCGCCTTTTTCCAGGAAATGTCCTTGGCAAGACATTCTGTCCTCTGGCAGAGCAGAGCAGCCAATTATCCTAAAATCCAGAGATTAGTGCATCTACATGATCCTGCAGGCGCCCTCAGCTACAAAGATTTCCCAAAGGTGGTGACTGAGGTGCTGCCTGGCTTGCTGGCAAGACTTTCCAATTGAATGTCACAGGCAACATTGAACTCGGCAGCCCCACCAATAAAATGACCCAAAGTGTTGCCTCATTCCCTATTTCTGCTTACTTAAAGTAATCTCTGCACATAAGCTTTGCTCTGAGTCAATTGCAAAAGGGCATCTGAGTAATTAGGGAAGCAGTCCCAGAGGATATGGGCCCAATCAAACTTCGAAATATCCCTGAAGATAGAGTCCTATTTTGGGACCTGAGGACCACACAGACTTCCATGATTCTGCTCATCTGTCACTGAGACTCTGCCTGCCATTTTTCCTTATATTTCTAATGACCAAGGAAAGGAAAAACCCTTTGTCTTGATCCATTGTGATCCTAGTGGAATTTCTTGGATTGCTTGAAATTAAATATTCCTACTAATATTTTGGAGGATTAAGATTATTTATTTTAGTGTAAATACCACAGTGGATCCATTGATAAGTGATCACTCTGGATTTATACTGAGGAGGCCAGGGACAAGATTTGTTGCCTTTGAGGCATCAAGTTAGAATTTTGGCTGCTGATCAAATCTGAAAAATACTCCTTAGTGAGCTGTGAGCAAAAATTGTCTTTTTGTTTCTTCATTAGGCACATTTTCCATTTTTTTTTTTTGCATTTTCTTTTTTTTTAGAAGGGAAGACTTTTTTCCCCTGCAAATACTTGATGTAACACAGCCTGCAGCACAGGGAACAAATATATATATTATAGCAATAGCTAGCTAAACACTGTTCACTTGCTTTGTACTCTAAAGAAAACAGTTATATTCACTCAGAGAGAATGATTGTATTTATAGTGCTAGGTAGTCTGCCATTTTGGCTTCAGCCATATAGCTACATCTTTATATTTTCAAGTGTGTAAGGAGGAGAAGAGGAACTTTATCAACAGAGACTGTTCCCTTTTTCTTGGAATCACACTAAATTAAGGTCACTGTCCAGCACAGATCTGGGAGAGATTAAAAATACAGCTAACATTTTAAAAGAGCCTAATTGGGGCACTACAGAAAGACTATATATTCAGGTAACTCTTTTCTATGAGTAAGTTAGTTTTTACAATCTGGATACCTCCAATTAAACACATTTTCATATGCTAATGCTTTTTGCATTAGTAAACAAGTAGACACACTAGGCTATGTTTCTTTTGAATTCAGGCAAACTATGATGTACAGGCCTGCACTGACTTGTTTCATAGATTTTACTTTCAACAAAGAAGGATGTAAATTAGAAGAGAAAGACTCACACAGCTAAAAGAAATGAATCTTTTAAGTTTCATTTGATTATTTTTTTCCTATCATAGTTCTAGAAGGAGCAATGCATATAATAATTATGGAACTCAATATGGCCACCACTGTAAAAGACAACAAAGAAACGCTTCCATAAATGCATTAACAAGAAGAAGAGGGTCGAGAAGAATATCCATCCTTTACTGAATGCGATGAAGAATATTGTCACCAAGGATTAGGGTAAGGCTGAGGTACTTAATGCCTTCTTTACCTCAGTCTTAACAGTCAGATCAGTTATCCTTCTAGGAACTTGGCCCCCAGAGCTGGAAGACACATACAGAGTGCAGAACAAACCTCACATAATCTAGGAGGAAACAGCCAGTGATCTGCTACTCCACTTGGACACCCACAAGTCTATGGGGCCAGATGGGATCCACATGAGGGTTCTGAGGGAGCTCGTGGAAGAGCTTGCTAAGCAGCTCTCCATCATCTCTCAGCAGTCCTGGTCAACAAGGGAGGTCCCAAACAAGTGGAGATGTGCCAATGTGATGCTCATCTACAAGAAGGGTTGGATGGAGGATCTGGGGAACTACAGGCCTGTCACCCTGACCTTGATATCAGGGAAGGTTATGCAGCAGATCATCTTGAGGATGATCACACATGTGTGTGACAACCAGGGGATCAGGCCCGGCCAACATGGTCTCTTGCAAAGCAGGTCCTGCCTCACTGCTGGTCTCCTTCCATGACCAGGTGACCCCCCTACTGGATGAGGGAAAGGCTGTGGATGTGTCTACTTAGACTTCAGTAAGACTATTTACACAGTCTCCCACTGCCTTCTCCTGCAGAAGCTGGCAGCTCATTGCTTAGACAGGTGGCCTCTTCTCTGGCTGAAGAACTGGCTGAATGGCTGGGCCCAGAGAGTGGTGGTGAATGGAGTTAATTCCAGCTGATGACCGGTCACGAGTGGTGTTCCCCAGGGGTTGGTGTTGGGGCTGGTTCTCTTTAATACTTTTATCGATGATCTGGATGAGAACATTGATGGCACCCTCAGCAAGTTTGCAGATGACACCAAGCTGGGAGGAAGAACTGATCTGCTTGAGGGTAGGAGGGCTCTACAGAGGGATCTGGACAGGCTGGATTGATGGGCTGAGACCAACCGTTTGACATTCAACAGGGCCAAGTACCGCATCCTGCACTTCAGCCACAACAACCCCATGCAGCACTACAGGCTTGGGGCAGAGCGGCTGGAGAGCTGCATGGCAGAAAAGGATCTGGGGGTGTTGATCCATAGAATCATAGAATCACGGAATGGTTGAGCTTGGAAGCGACCTCCAGAAATCATCTAGTCTAATCCCCCTGCACAAACAGGGACACCTGGAGCACATGGCACAGGGTGGCATCCAGGTGGGTTTGGAAGATCTCCAGAGAAGGAGACTCCACAACCTCTCTGGGCAGACTGTTCCAGGGCTCTGTCACCCTCACAGGAAAGAAGTTCTTCCTCACATGGAGATGGAACTGCCTGTGTTTCAGTTTGTATCCATTACCTCTTGTCCTGTCACTGGCCACCATGGAGAAGAGCCTGGCCCCATCTGCCCTACGTTCACCCCTCAGGTAATTGAACATGTTAATCAAATCTCCTCTCAGCCTTCTTTTCTTCAGACTAAACAGGCCCAGCTAACGTAGTCTTTCCTCATGCACAAACGCTCCAGTCCCTTAATCATCTTTGTGGCTCTACGCTGGACCCTCTCTAGAAGCTCAATGTCCCTCTTGTACTGGGGAGCCCAGACCTGCACCCAATACTCCAGGTGCGGCCTCACCAGAGCTGAGCAGAGGGGCAGGATCCCCTCCCTTGACCTGCTGGCAATGCTCCTCCTGATGCAGCCCAGGATCCCATTGGCCTTCTTGGCCACGAGGGCACACTGCTGCCTCATGGTTAACCTGTTGTCAACCAGGACTCCCAAATCCCTCTCTGCGGAGCTGCTTTCCAGCAGGTCAACCCCTAATCTGTCCTGGTGCCTGGGGTTATTCCTCCCCAGGTGCAGGACCCTGCACTTGTCCTTGTTGAACCTCGTAAGGTTCCCCTCTGCCCAACTCTGCATCCTGTCTAGGTCCCTCTGAATGGCAGCGCAGCGCACTTGGAGTGTCAGTGACTCCTCCCAGTTTGGTGTCATCTGCAAACTTGCTAAGGGTGCCCTCTGTGCCCTCGTCCAAGTCATTGATTAACAAGTTGAAGAAGAGTACTGGGCCCAGTACTGACCCCTATGGGACACCATTGGCTACAGGCCTCCAACCAGACTCGGCCTCATTTATTACCACCTTCTGGGCTCTGCCATCCAGCCAGTCCTCAATCCACTTCACTGTCCACTCATCCACTCCACACTTACAGAGCTTTCCTATGAGGATGTTATGGCAGACTGTGTCGAAAGCTTTCCTGAAGTCAAGGTTGACAACATCCACAGCTCTCCATCGTCTGTCCTGCCAGTCACCTCATCGTAGAAGACTATCAGGTTTCTCAGACATGACTTCCCCTTGGTGAATCCATGCTGACTCCTCCAGATCACCCTCTTTTCCTTGACATGCCTAGAGATGGTCTCTATGATTAGCTGCTCCATCACCTTTCCAGGTATGGCGGTGAGGCTGCACTCTTGGGTGCATCCCATCCGGGCCCGTAGATTTATGGGTGTCCAGTTTGCCTATATAATCCCTCACCCAGTCCTCCTCGACCAGCAGAAAGTCCTCCTCTCTCTTGGTTCTCTCTCTTGTCTCCAGGCTAAGTACATGGGGACTGACCTTAGCAGTAAAGACTGAGGCAAAGAAGGCATTTAGTAACTCTGCCTTCTCTGCATCCTCCATCACCAAGGCACCCTCCCCATTCAGCAGTGGACTAACATTTTCCCTAATCTTTCTCTTGCTGCTGATAATATTTGTACAGGCCCTTCCTGCTGCCCTTGGCATCTCTCGCTAACAGCCGGCTGAACAGGAGTCAGCAGCATGCCCAGGTGGCTAGGAAGGCCAATGGCCTCCTGGCTGGTATCAGTAACAGTGTAGCCAGCAGGGCCAAGGAAGAGATTGTCCCCTGTACTCAGCACTGGTGAGGCTGCACCTCGAATATTGTGCTCAGTTTTGGGCCCCTCAGTACAAGAAAGACGCTGAGGTGCTGGAGCGTGTCCAAAGAAGGGCAGTGAAGCTAGGGAAGGGGCTGTAGCAGAGAGTTTATGAGGAGTGGCTTAAGAAGTCAGGGTTATTTAGTCTAGAGAAGAGGAGACCTAGGGGAGACCTTATCGCTGTCTACAATTACCTGAAAGGAGGTTGTAGTGAGGCAGTGGTCTGTCTCTTCTCCAGAATAGCTACCGACAGGACAAGAGGAAATGGCCTCAATTTGCAGCAGGGTAGGTTCAGGTTAGATGTTAGGAAGAATTTCTACACAGAAAGAGTAGTCAAGCTTTGGAACAGGCTGCCCAGGGTAGTGGTGGAGTTACCACCCCGGTAGTGTTTGAGAAATGTGTAGATGAGGCACTTAGGGAGAAGGTTTAGGCCTTCATGGTGGTGAGGGGCTTACGATCGGACTCGATGATCTTCCAACCATAACGATTCTATGATTCTATAATCAATAATCTTAGGGTTCCCTGAAGACATCATTATTTCATTTTTTGGGTGTATTTATACAAAGCAGTTCCTGTGGAATAAACAAACAAACCATAAGGCCTCAAAAGCTGCTCTTAAATTTTACTCATGTAAGTTATTCCTATAACTCTGCTTCAATATTCAGACAATTTTGATAAAGCACTGTTTTATTCTTTTCTGGGAAGAGAAAAAATACTGGGCCTTTGTCCTTAGGAAGAAACTGCATGAAAACTCTGATATGGTAAAGGTGTCTTCAGCAGAATAACCAAATCGGGTAGCCATTCTCATGTGGGAATAATTTTTCCAGAAAAAATATGTATGATTTTTAGAAAATACGTACTTATATTTCAACATCTAGTGCAGAAATTAAGAAATCCTGCATCTTGCTTGTCAAGACATCAGTCATACTATCTTGGAGAAAAACAGCAATAATCTACACTCTGAAGCAGCTAAAGTTGTGTTCATCATTCTAACAAGAACAAAAAGAAGCAAAAATACTGTGTGCAGTTTCTATATTACAAAACACACCATATTTGTGTGATAAATTCTTAAACATATACAAAATTTCAGAAAAAGGCAAGCTGAAAATTAGAGGAAGATTTTTTGGTGATCTGAAAAAAGTCTATTAATATTTGTCCAAATACGAGGATTTAAAATTGTACCAATCTATTTGACATGTTCTTGTAACAATACTAGTTATTCTAAATAGGCTGGATTTGTGTAGTGGAAAAATTGGGTGGAACATGTCCTTGCTATGGTGCTGCAAAAGAATATGTGCTTGAACTTGTAAAAAATACAGAAAAGCAAAGCTCTAAGTGTTTGGCATGAGGAAAGAAGTGGCAATCCACTGGGGCAGGAAAAATTTATCAGGTACATACCATTTGTTAACTGTAGATACAGATCACCTCAGGCTCATGTGAGCTCATTGGCCTAGGACCTCAGAATAACAGTTCTGCTGACACACTTATGTTCAGACAAAATGTCTTCTGTTTCATTTTGTTATCTCTCATCCTGCCACTGAGCCCCACTGAGAAGAGTTTGGCTCCATCCTCTCTACATCCTCCCTTCAGATACTTGTACACATAAGACCCCTCTTCAGCTTTTACTTCTGCAGGCTGCATACTTCTATAAATTTAGAAAGTATTCTAAACCAGGGACAAAATGGATGCAAAACAGGAAAATATATTTATTTTTATTCATCCCTAACAAATAAAAAATCCAACCCCACTGAAATTAGGGAGAAACCAAGATTTAACCCAGTATCTTCACTACCTGATAGAGCGGTTTCCACTCCACTGTTCACAAGCTAAAGGGACAAAGTTTTGGATCCTCTGGGCTTTGGGAGTTTTGAACACAGAAACTTAAAGCAAACACCAGACCTGGTTCTTGCTTTCCAGACAGTCTCTGAACCCAGAACTATTTTTTGGCAATCTCCCCCACTCACCCTGGCCCCATGACTTTCATGTCTGCAGTATATAGCATAGGATACACATATCCTATCAAGAAAACAAAGCAAAACAACAAGAGCAACACAAAAACTCGAATGGCAGTACAAGCTTGCCAAGGTCTACCCAGTAAAAGAGAAAAAGAAAGTTCAGGTAACTAATTAAGAGGCACGTACCAGCTCGTTTTAACTGCTCTGCCTTCCCTCTCCTTCCAATTCCTCTCCAGGCAAAAGGTCTCAGAAGTTATGAAAATACTAAATACTTGCACCTTTTATTTTTAAGCATAGATAAAGAAGGTGCATAGGGAGAGAGAGAGTTCTGGCCCTTGGCAAAGCACACCACCATGCTCAACTAGGAAGAGTCCATCCAGCCAACAGGGACAATAGTTCACTTGTGCTGGACCCAGACCATATGACTGCCGTACAGGAAGGGTATCTGGAGGTTACAAGGAACATGCAACTGCCCAACTATATTATTGCAGGAGGAGATTTAAACCTGGTGGATTGAAGGAACATTACAGACTGGACCTAGCCGGGAGTCTACTCATATACAATAACAAATTATTAGTTAAGGAGGTGAGACAGATTAAATAAGCTTCCCTTATTTCAAAGAAACTCCTTGCTGTAGCTCAGGCTTAAGGGCTTTTTTTCTGCTCAGTGCTATACCACAGCACCTCAGTTATAATCATAGAATCACAGAATCATAGAATCATAGAATGGTTGAGGTTGGAAGGGACCTCTAGAGGTCATCTAATCCAACCCCCCTGCACACGCAAGGTCGTAATCCTAACAGAGCTTCACAGCTGGCATGATGTATAACTATTCTGTTGCGCAATTATGAAACCCAATTAACTGCATTTCAAAGAGGAAAAAAAGAAAAAAACAACTTCCAAACACTTGCTGTTGTGAATAGAGCTCCTAAGCAGCCTAGACAAAAAGCCAAAATCATGCTCAGTGAGCATTTTACAGGCCTCTGGAATAGAATTTGCACTTTTCTCAAGTTGCTTCCCTCTCCTACAGGCTCCAGCCCCCCAGGATGAACCGCTTGCAATTACAGAACTTGTGGATATTATCACATGCTCTCCAGATTCATTAAAACAAAAAATAAACGATTCTCTAAAACTGTAAAAGGTTTACAAGGAGTTTTAAAAGAATTTCAGTGCATTCATTAGCAAGAACTTCCTGGTAGATAGAGATTGTAGTTCAGAAATACAAGAGTGAAGGGAGTTGCCTGCTTGAGTAAGTTTCATTTCATGCAGCCAACTGGTAACTGTATGCCAGGTGGTCCTTCCAGAAAACATCCCTAGAAAATTTTCCCACTTTTCAGCCTAGCAAGTCACAAAAGACATATTCCCCAAAATAGGTGAGACACAGTAATACCCTACCTAAGTAAGGTTAGGATGTTAAGAGGACAAAAAAAAAAAAGCAAAACCTTGGTATACCATAGGAACACAACTAATAAAAACAGCTGTGGTCCATTCTGCAAAAGAAGGTAATTATATCCTCCATCCAAAAGCCCTACCCCACAACTTCCTCTGACATTTTAACTTGGGTGAATATTTTTCTCTTTATCCTGAGCCTGATCTGAGAAACTTAGTAGCAGCAGCAAAGCTCACATAACATCTGTCCAATCAGACATGTGTGTATGTTGTGGATCTGCCTCAGTTCTGGTCCAGAGTGCACAGTACTATAGACACTGCTGTAGCGCAGAACAGCCATATAGTCCAAAGATATCGAGCACTTCCAGTCTTCCCTTGACCAACCCATGTAACCTCCTCCTGGTCTGCATAGCTGGAAATAGTGGTTATGAAGCATGACAAGCATTGGCAATTTCTACCTTCAACCATTCATTCAGAAATGGAGTTCACTCCCACTTGGCCTACACTTTCCACTAATGTTGGTAGAGCTTTAAATGATGAGTCGTGGACAAATGTATGCATCTAGTAGATGAGTACCTCTAGTAAACTGCAAAATGCAGTAGTTTTGGGAAATGTACATGTACAAATTCATTCCAGAAGAAGAAACAAATTCCAGGGTTTTCTCAGACAGAACTTGTTTTGTTCAATAACCTGCATGGAAGTTCTAGATAACTGAGATGTCTTTCACTTAAAGTTCAAACCATTTTAAATCTACTGTTGTATATTCTGAATGACTGGCTTGTGACTGAAATTATCTCTTGGTTTGTTTCCCCATGTAAGATTAATCTTCCCAGCAAGGAGCACGTTCCTAACCAGCAATACACATTTTTGCCTTTTCCTCCTTGCTAAATTACTGGCCCATTACTCTAAAGATTAGAGGAAGAAAGTCCATATCTCGGGGTGATACATTTTCCACCTACAATCTAACTACAGCCAAGGGCATACTCACAAAGGAAGGATGAAAGAGTGGGCTGTCCCTTTTTTAGCCTTTCATGGGACAATCCAGTAACACATATAAGAGAAAACGTTCTTCACGAAAATCTACTTCAACCCTGCTGGTTGCAGAGAGGTGTAGCCTGATGCCAGGTCCCCATGCAATTTCCTCTAACTACAGTAGCTACCCCACAACTGCCCTATTAGATGCAGAAACTGGTGTACCAGCTGCATTGCAACAATAACGCTAACACAAGCGCCAAGTGTGTGCCATTGACCTTGTGCAAATCGCATGATTTCATCATTGCAGCGCCAATTAGCAACACTTTCAATCTTGCATGCAGTTGCCTCAGGCCTTCCCTCATTCTCCTCCCACTTGACTTTTGGAAAAGAAGGGCTTTTGTTAGGAGTGTTTATTTTTAGGTTCTCTCACCTAACAGTAAAATATGATGAACAACTTTTCAAGGGACCAGCACTGATCCATTCAAGCTTTTACATCTGCTTACAGGCATGTCAAAAAGTGAGTTAATGTTTTAAGTGCTGCAGGCATCAAGAACTCCTTCTGGTTTTCTTTCCATTCTTTCTCATTTCTTCTCCACAGGTTTATAATTGTAATCAATACAGGATGTTTCTAGTAGAGGACATTAAAAAAATAGAGAAAATAGAGAATGGCTTTGAGGAAACAAAAGCATTTGCTTTAGAACAGTTTTTATAATAAGCGTCTACAGAAAATGTCCAAATCTCATTTCTTCTGTATTCCAGACTTCTTTGACATACAGTCATTACCCTCCTGTCACTGGAACTGCAGTGGTTTAACCTCTGGTCTTGAATCTATATCAAGCCTGGATGACAGGCTGAGGTATTAAGTGTAAAGGCCAATTTAACAAATAAATTATAATTATTTCAACAAAAACATCTAATTCAAGGGAAAAGGTGGGTCACAATATCATCATACTTGATCAGGTACAAAAGGAAAAGATTTATCCTTATCAGGTAAGATGTACCTTATCAGGTGCCAGGTACCAAGATGCACCTTATCAGGTATAAAAGATAGATTTAACTTCAAAAGCAGGTGTCCTGGTGAAGATAACTGATATGAGAAATAATTTCACTGTTAACAGCATTAATCCCAAATCAGGCGCAAGCAATTTTCGGAACGCATACAAACATAGCCTCCAGCCTCAACGGTGTGAGTTAAAAAAATTATAAATCATTCCTGTGACTACATTATTTTCTATTTCTTTGGACTTATTATACTTGCGATATCATTTGTTTGCATTTTCTAATCTATGATACTTGTTTAATAGCTGTCTGAAAAATTTTCTTTACACATGAAAAAAGATAAGAAGAAATAAAACAGCCATGCCGAGATAGATACACATACTTCATTTATTTAGTGGAGAAAGCAAAAGCAACCACCAAACACTCAGAAAAAAGTGTTTTGTATAACTAAGTCCTTGCTGTTCTACATAGGCCAGTATGCTACTAGGCAAGAACTTCTTCCAAAACCTTAACTTACAAGCAAACATTAGAATAAATAAATAAGGTAAAGAACTATTTATAGTAAGTAATTATTTGTCCTCACCTATTTTTTTCTAAGGAAAACAGATATCTAATATTTTGTGGGAGCTTCTCCAGATACAAATCAGGGAGGTGAGGATGAAAGTGATGCTGCTTCAACTTATCCAACCATGTGGAGAGATTTTCAATTACACAGATAGAATTTGGGCGTATTTTCTCTGCTCTTGGTGAACTCTGGCAGCATATTTAAAATTTGTAAATATAAATTGAAGCAAACTTAGAGAGCAGAAAGAATGTAACAGAATGAATTCTATTATTTTACATTATTAATTATTAATGATACTGTATCACACTACAGTCATAATTCATAACTATTCAGTAACTGTGGATTTCTTAAAGCTTCCTTCTAGGCAGCTGCCATTACCAAGGACAGGATACTAGACTAGATGTTCCACTGGTCTGAATAATTTCTATGATCCTATGCCAATAATATGATAAGAAATGCCAATCATTGTAATTATAAATTTCTTAATTTAAAACATGTTTTTGGCACACTCATTTAACTTTGAGGACTTCAGCTATGGGAGAACCACACTGCTGTCAGGGACAAGCACTCTCAGAAGTTGTATTAGACCAAGAATAAGATTAGCCTGCATTATTTAGAAGCTGTTCTTCACGCCTGCTATCGGGAAACTTCCTTTGAAGTTTATTCTAGCATGAAAGTTTTGAGGAGAGGAAGATAAAACAGTCACTGTTGCATTTCAGAGATATTTCTGCATGATTTGTTTGAATGGCAACATGAATCAGAGAGCCAGCAAAGAGGAATTTCATATGCGAAATGGCAAATCTGAGCTGACTGGCAAATCTTCACAGATATGGAAAATAACAGCAACATAGAGCCTACCATGACGTATCAACATGCTAACAGCAAAACTATAACTGAATGTCCACTGTTTCACTTAATGATAGTGTTCACATGCTCAGGTGAATTATACCTGCATTATTGGCATACGCTGCTTTAGATAAAAGGAAATGAAGTATTTTATTGTTTTGGGGTTCCACACTTGTTAATCATTCCATAATCCTTGTAATTATGAATTGTTGTGAGGAAGTGAGCTGGAGTGGACTGGGGATAATCAGTACAAATAGGTCAGAAAGTAGACAGGACTAAAGGTAAAAAGAATTATCATAGAATCACAGAATCATAGAATCGCTAAGGTTCGACCCTCTAGAGGTCACCTAGTGCAACCCCACTCCACACGCAGGGTCACCTTGAGCACGTGGCACAGGACTGCGTCCAAGCAGGTTTGGAAGATCTCCAGAGAAGGAGACTACACAGCCTCTCTGGGCAGCCTGTTCCAGTGCTCCGTCACCCTCACTGTTAAGAAATTTTTCCTTAAGTTCCTGTGGAACTTTTGGTGATTCAGTTTGTGGCCATTTCCTCTAGTTCTGTTGGTGGCCACCACTGAAAAGAAGCTGGCCCCATCCTCTTCACTCCCTCTCTCGAGGTATTTGTATACACTGATCAGGTCTCCTCTCAGCCTTCTCTTCTTCAGGCTGAACAGGAAATCATCATTACCTAATTTGTCACCTAATTTGTCACCTAATTTCTACATAGAAGCAATTTTTGGTTATACTAAAAAAAAAAAAAAAGATTTATAAAGTGAGCATGGCAAAAAAGAAACCCTCCCAAACCACGACTGTTTTAAAATGGCCAAGTATAAATAAGTACACATGTATGGAGCCTGGAATCCCACAGTTTGTCCTTATTTAAATGACCATCATTGTACATCTGTATTTGCATACATGATGTTTGTGATATTTCTGCAGAGACACCCAGTAGATCATCCTTTGCTGTTATACAGATGTCAGAATTTGCTTGCATCAGTAGCTGAAGCTCTCAGAGGAAGAGGTTTCACTTGCAGCTGTTTCAGTGACTGCATCTGAGTGCCTTGGATGGGTGCAAGCCACCTCTCCTGTCCTTAAGTATGTTCGCATGACTTTCTTCAGGATCAGGAGCACTGCAGAGCTCTGGGAGGAGCTGTCTCATGCAGTCTGAAGCTTTGCTCATGTAGTGAGGGATCTCCTCATGGGTGGTCTTGCACATCTGCAGGGAGTCTGCCTGAAGGGTTGTGGCTCCACCTACACACTATTTGCTGGAGTATTCCTGCTTGGGCTGGAGGGTAAATCAGGCTGTCTGATGTCAAAGGAAGGAAAGTAAAGGGGCTCAGAGCTAGGGAAAAAAAGGTGTTTTGGCTCTGAAAAGAGATTAGAGAATATTTCATATGCAAACAGACGTGGGGGCTAGGGGAGAGAAAAAAAAACACCTTATTGCAGAGCTCTTGATTTTCTTAACATGAAAGAAAAATAACCGAACCAATTCCAGAAAAGCAAACTCATTCTCAGTATGTGATCTGAGGAATGTCTCTGAAACCACAGTTCTGCTGGAGAGTATCTCACTTCTTTCTTTTCAGAAAGCTGTTTTTTCTCAGAAGGCCTCTGACACCAAGATCCAACACTTGAAGAGAGAGCTTATGTGTTTAGAGAGCTTTATGGTATTTCCATATACTACAGTCTTACTTGCATGTGCAGCTTAGATTTAGAATTTAGAATAAAATTTTTTAAAAAACTAATAAAATAGCATTTATTAAAATGCACCAGATACCCACCCATCTGCCAGGAGATCACAAATAAATTTAACAACTTGTGTATATTACAGGACTAAATCACATCTAAAGCATTTAAGCCACTTTACTTTGACAGATTAATTAGAATGGAAATTACTATGTCAACTATTAACAGTTTTTTTTTTATTGCAGATATCAGAATCTCCTTTCCAGCCCCCAAAAAGCAGATGATGTAAAGCCTAGAAATATCTGAAAAATACAGATAAACATATTTTTCATTAAAGAGGCTAAATATCTTCCAGTTTCGTGCTTTATTTGATGCCAAAAAAATCAGGAATAGTTGAATAGAAATGCCTTATTCCCTGAGACAAGAAGGAAAAGCAGCTCTCCAGTCACTAGCTGTCTTCCTTACAGGGGAGTCTCAAGGAAGGTAGCAAGACAGCAGCCATTCTGAAACTGTTGAAACTGCTCTTCCCTTCAGAACTGCAGTTGATTCCTGCTTGACCTGGACTGTAGCATCAGCTGTAGCTACAATTGCTTTTATTTTATCTAGCTAGGAGTATGCTGTTTGGAAGGGATCTCTGTCCTCCTTTCATGCCAATCTTTTGTACATCTTAATACTTTGAACTTGAGGAAGTTGGAAGAGGAGGGAGAAAAGGGGAGTATTTTTAGTAACTTAATTGGAGGTACTCATTGTAACTGGGACCAGCACAGTGCTGCTCTGCATTACTGCCACACAGATTTCATTTGAAATTAAACAGGGAATCAGAGTTTCTTAAATAATTTCCAAATGAAAAACAGGTGCTTTCAAACCAGAAGTGCCGTGCAGACAGCTTGTCATATTTTATCTGAAAAGGTTAAAAAAACTGCAAACCTCACAAGAAAATTAACTTGCTTACCAGCCTTTAAAACAAATAAAGAAACAGCAACTCTGCTTTTTATTCTTTGTAAATGATTGTTTGAGGCAAGCCCCCCACTGCTAAAGACACTGACTTATACACTTCTCAGAATCCTGAATGTCAACCCTCTGCAGATTTGCATTTATCAGAAAGTTGATATCAAGAAAAAAAATGATTATGAAGTCCTACAGAACTAATGTTTTTGCAAGATTAGATTCACATTATACGTATTAGATGCCTAGGGAAGTGGTAAAAACACTTTCCTGCAGCAGCAGGGACACCATGCACGACGAAGAGCTCTTGGACCTTACGTTCCATGGTCCTCCTCTAACTGAGGAGAGAGAAAGGGACTCACACCTCCATGATTATTTTCTAATTGATACAAAATTGATTTGCTTTTACATTACTTGATCTCAATCCTCTCTATCCATGTCCTCCAAATAGTGAAATAGGTACAGTCCATGCATGAACCCAGGATCATGAGTAAGAAACAAGGAAACTAAACAAGGAAACTAGGATCTGATAGAGAAATGCTGTTCTTATAAGTAAACAGTTGTCTCCACAATATCCCCAAATTAATACAACCACAAACTTAGTGCTCCCTCAAAATTAATTTAATATTTGGAGAAGCAGATATCCTTTTGAACAGCAAAAGGTAGTGATTAATCATGTGTATATAAGTAGAGTAATAAGATTAGATCAGAAAGCAAACAGAATTTTAAGTGGCTTTAGTTTGACCTTTTTTTTTGTGATCAGGTTATTTGGAAGATAAGAATTCCATTCTATACAGTCCCGGTGTTTCACTGTCTGGATGACATAGTTTGTCTGATGCATTAGAAAGGGTAACCTGTGACCTTCATAATTCATCTAGAAAGCCTAGTGGCAACAAAAAGCTCACCTAAAGCCACACACTAGTCATTGAACATGTAACAGAAGAACAGGAATACAGAGCAAGAACAAGAACTTCAGCAAGGCTTTTGAAACCGTCGCTTGGAGCATCCTCTTGGGAAAGCTCCAGAAGTGTGGGTTAGATGTGAGGATGCTGAGGTGGACTGAGAACTAGCTGGATGCCAGAGCTCAGAGGGTTGTGTTTAGCAGCACAGAGTCTAATTGGAGGCCTATGGTTAGCGGTGTCCCCCACAGGTCAGTCCTTGGTCCAGTCTGACTATTGCAGAAGACTACACTGGACAATATGGGAGCTTTTTGAGTGCTCTCTGACTGATAAAATTTGGTGACTTTTTGTACAGAACTTGTCCCTACCACTCAGATAATGATGCTTTTTGAACATAAAATCTTGAAAATATCTCCAAACACTGATGCCCTTGTCCTCCTAACAATGAGATCTAACGTCATTTCAAATAGCATGGATTTTTTTGTTCTTGTTATGGAGGGAAGCACCATTTTTTCCACTTACAGAAAATTAGCTTTCTTTTAACATTTACACATTGGGAGCAGACACATGTTACTGAATAATGGTCCTACTGAAACTGATAAAGTTCTTATTGACTTAAGACCAGACACATAATCTTGTAGGATTAATCAGAGAGGTTGTACCAGTGGGAAATCCTATCCTCTCACCTGATGGAGTCATTTTTAATCAGGGCCAGCTGAAAACATCTCAGCCTTGTGAGCCAAAGCTTCTCTACTCAAAGATGAGAAGCAGGGCACTTTTTGCCTCAGGGAGAAAGCAGAGGGATGAGAAAAGTCAGAACATAAACAGGAAGCGGGTAAGAGGTCTGGAGGGTTAGTTTTACCAATTTTTCAGGTTTTTGGGGCAAGGATAGATACCAGGAAGGGTAAATGATCCTTTGGCTTGCCAATTCATGTCTCTGGTATCAGCGAAACAGTGCACAGAGCCATAGTTTTTTAGAGTTTTCTTGTGGTCTTTGTATAAAACCATGCCTGGTCAGCTGGACTTATCAAATGATGAATGTAAAATATTGTTCTAAAGCGAGTGCTGCTACTGTAGCTTACCTAATATCTGGCTTCTTGTGTATGGCTTTGGGCCTAGTATGTCTGTCTAATTAAGTGACATATTATGTTACACTTGAAATTTAATATTACCTAAATAGGTGATAGCTCTGGCTCTTCTCTGGTAGAGCTGGCCCCATTAATATCTGAACAAACACTGTTATTTGTCTTCACTGCAGAATTTCAAGTCACAAGGATGCTTGTAAAAGAATGGGCATTTATCCTACAGCATAAAGAATGACAGCTTATTGGTACCTATGGTAATGTGGTTATACACTGGCACTTCACCTTTTATGTATTAAGAAAAACATTTTGTGTCATTTGCAGAAAAAGACCTAAGACAGTACTGTGCTCACAAATGTGAGACACAGGCAGCTAATATGATTTCATCATTACTGTTGAAGTCAATATTTCTTTTCCTGCTGTTCAGGAACATGGGTCAAGCCCTCATGGAGATGCACAGAAACCAACAAAATTTCCAAGTCCAAATGAGGCACAGTTCTTACAAGAAACAGTCATGTCTGGTCTCTCCTAGAAATGTGTCTGAACCACCCACCACAACAAACAGCCAAAATTGTTTGAGCAATACATCCACCACTGAAATAAAATTCTTTCAAGTGTGGCTCGTAAAGTGCCCTGCGGCTTAAGTGATAATGCACTTGGGGTCTAGATTGGGGGAGATACTGCATGCTTTTCATGAAGGTATATAATTTATTCAACCTGTTGGCAATGCTTGCTAAGGCAGACTTAAAAGGCTTTTCCTTTACCTCATAATCTGTTTTCTGCTAACTCATCGAGAAACCAGCCTGAGGTCACATTATAAAAATAATTTATTTGTTATATATTTTGTCTTTGCAGAAATTCAGCTCTTCTCTGTTTTTCTCTTTACGGATGTGTCTGGGGAAGATTCACAGATGAATATAGGGAATTGTGGATCGTGTCTGCTAATAAATTAGCAAATTAGCTGTTTGTCTATAAATAACAGCAACCTTTTTAGAAAGGATTGAATCTAATTTTACACAGAAGGGAGGAGCCTGGGAATTAAAAAAAAAAAAAAAGAAAGAAAGGAAAAGGAAGGAAAGAGAAGGAACCCTATAGGGACAAAATTGGTAGGTCTTCACTTCTCTGAGAGAGGGGTCTTGTCCCCAAAATTCTATGCTTTCCTGTCTTTTTCTATCATCTCTATCACAAAATAGAAGTCTGTGTCGCTACAAAAAAAATGATAGAAATCTCTAGAGCAGATTACAATGTTTAAATTAGTGACTCTGCCCATCTAGGTTTCTTTATTCATGCTGAAACTATTCTACAGTAAAAAAAATTTAGGTCTGAAGGGAAAACAGGCATATGTATACTTCTCTCCTTTAAAAGTACATAAAAGGTTTTTATAGTGGTGAGATAGAAAATACTATTAATTATGAAGAACATTTCCTTTCCTTCAGTGTGGAAAAAAGGCTCTCTATCTGGACTAAAAACTTTCAGATTTACTATAGCAAAATATTTTAGATAAAATGAGATAACATTTGCATAATATTTTTGCATCTTTACACTAAAATATCATTTTAATTAGGGGGGAGTATTGACTATTATCTAATTATGTCTCATGTTTTTCTTAGAAAAACTGGCATTTGTCTTCCAGGCCTTTTTTCCAGCTCCCCACACAACAGGAATTTCTACAAAGTCATAAGGTAAATGCCAGTGTTATTTTGGAAAAACTTTTTTCCGTAGTCCACCAATTATTTTTTTCAAGGGAGAAGAGAAAAGCAGTATTGTTTCCATTTTTAATGAAGGAATATTGTTCGAAGGTTTGTTTTCACATTTCTAAGCACTTATTACATTTCTACTCTGGAAATTTTTCAGTTAACATAAGAACAATATATGTGCCAGAGATATACCTTCTAGTTGCAGAACTTGTTATAGTTTACAGGAAGAGCTATTTCCAGTGAAAACATTAAGAGAGGGTCTCTATTTAGAAAGTTTAGTGCTGGGGGATTATAGGAAACACTATACCTGACAGCAAAGGACCCCAAATGTCAGAATTTCGCAGAGTGCCAACAGCTCTTGGATTTGTTGTGATATGACAAAGGAAGATCAAGAATATACAACATATCTAATTCATAGTGTTCTGCCTTGTGAAGAAAACTTCTCATATTACTAGAAAACCTGGAAGTGGAATAAAGCAACAGCAGTGAAAAATGAGGATAACCTAATCACTGCTTAAAGTCATTTTGTCTTGCTAATCTGCTTAACTTTCACTTCCTTTGAAATGATTAATTCTATATGAATGAATATAAATGAACAAGTGAAATTATAAACCAAAAAGCAGAGGAAGAAGATAGAGAAGATAGATACACAATTTCATTTTCATGTCTTGAGAAAAGCAGAAGAATTCACTTCTCAAAAAAATGGGATTCACTGGACTGCCTAGACTAAAGGTTTGGAAATACTCAGATGAAGTTTTTATTCAGCTCTCCTCTCATCTATCCAGCCAATCATTCCATCACAGAAGGCTATCAGGTTAGTCAAGCATGATTTCCCTTTGGTGAATCTACTCCTAGACACCTTCTTGTCCTCCATGTGCCTGGAGAAAACAGCCAGGATGAGCTGCTCCATGATTTTCCCAGGGATGGAGGTGAGGCTCACTGGCCTGTAGTTGCCTGGGTCCTCCTTCTTTCCTTTTTGAAGACTGGCGTGACACTGGCTTTCTTCCAGTCCTCTGGCACCTTCCCCATCCTCCAGGACCTTTCAAAGATGATGGAGGGCAGCCCTTTAGAGTCCCAGGCCCTAGGGCAAGAGAAGAAGCCTGGAGAGTGGAACACTTGCCCTGGGTAGAGGAAGATTGGGTCAGAGAGCACCTAAGGAAACTCAATAGCCACAAATCCATGGGCCCTGATGGGATGCACCCCAGAGGGCTGCGTGAGCTGGCACATGTCATAGCTAAGACACCCTGCATCGTCTTCAAAAGGTCCTGGAGAACGGGGGAGGTGCCGGAGGATTGGAAGGAAGCCAATGTCACACCAGTCTTCAAAAAAGGCAAGAAGGAGGACCCAGGCAACTAGAGGCCAGTGAGCCTCACCTCCGTCCCTGGAAAAGTGATGGAATGGCTCGTACTGGCCGTTGTCTCCAGGCACATGGAGGACAACAAGGTGCTCAAGAGTAGTCAGCATGGATTCAGCAAAGGGACATCTTGCTTGACTAACCTGATAGCCTTCTATGATGGAATGACTAGCTGGATATATGAGGTGAGAGCAGTGGATGTCATCTATATCGACTTCACCAAGGCTTCTGACACCATCCTTCACAACATCCTCCTGGGCAAGATCTGGAAGTTTGGGATAGTTGAGTGGACAATGAGGTGGATTAGGAATTGGCTGGATGGCAGAGCCCAGAGGGTGCAGAGAGCTCACAGGGTGCAGAGATCAGTGGCGCAGACTCTACTTGGAGGCATGTGGTTAGCGGTGTCACCCAGGGGTCAGTCCTCGGTCCAGTCCTGTTCAATTTATTCATCAATGACCTGGATGAAGAGACGGAGTGCTGCCTCAGCAACTTGCTGATGATACCAAACTGGGAGGAGTATCCGATAGCCTAGAGGGCTGTGCTGCCATCCAGAGGGACCTGGACAGACTGGATAACTGGGCAGTGAGAAACCTTATGGAATTCAACAAAGACAAGTGCAAAGTCTTGCACTTAGGGAGGAATAACCACAGACACCAGTACAGGCTGGGGACTGACCTTCTGGAGAGCAGCTCTGCAGAGAGGGACCTGGGTGTCATGGTGGATGATAAGTTGACCATGAGGCAGCAGTGTGCCCCCGTGGCCAAGAAGGCCAATGGGATCCTGGGGTGCATTAAGAAGAGCGTCTCCAGCAGGTTGAGGGAGGTGATCCTGCCCCTCCACTCAGCCCTGGTGAGGCCACATCTGGAGTATTGTATCCAGTTCTGGGCTCCACAGTACAAGAGGGATGCGGAGCTGCTGGAGAGAGTCCAGCGCAGGGCTACAAGGATGATCAGGGGCCTGGAACATCTGCCCTATGAGGAGAGGCTGAGGGAGCTGGGCCTGTTTAGCCTGGAGAAGAGAAGGCTGAGAGGGGACCTGATCAGTGTCTACAAGTACCTCAAGGGAGGGAGTGCAGAGGATAGGGCTGGACGCTTTCCAGTGATGGCCACTAACAGGACTAGAAGAAACGGCCACAAACTGAAGCATCAAAAGTTCCACAGGAACTTAAGGAAAAATTTCGTAACGGTGAGGGTGACAGAGCACTGGAATGGGCTGCTCAGAGAGGTTGTGGAGTCTTCTTCTCTGGAGATCTTCGAAACCCACTTAGACGCAGTCCTGTGCCACGTGCTCTAGGTGACCCTGTGTGTACAGGGAGGGTTGGACTAGATGATCTCTGGAGGTCCCTTCCAACCTTAAGCATTCTATGCTTCTATGAGAGTGGCCTAGAAATAACATCTACCAGCTCACACAGCCCTCCGGGTTGCATCCCATCAGGGCCCATGGATTTGTGGCTATCAAGTTTCCTTCGGTGCTCTCTGACCCAATCTTCCCCTACCCAGGGCAAGTCTTCCTCTTTCCAGACTTCTCTTGTCTCTAGGGTTTGGGATTCTGGATGGATGCCCTTGGCAAACACTGAAGCAAAGAAGGCATTCAGTAACTCTGCTTTTTCTGTGTCTTTCATAACCAGGACACTCACCCCATTCAAGAGCAGACCCATGTTTTCCCTAATCTACCTTCTCCATTGATATATTTGAAAAGGCTCTTCTTGTTATTTTTAACATCCCTTGCCAGACTTAATTCCAAATGTCACATCCTTAGTTTTCCTTGTTGCATCCCTACATTCCCTGACAACATTCCTATATTCCTCCCAAGGGGCCTGTCCTTTTTTCCACATTCTGTATAGTGCCTTCTTCTGTTTCAGTTTTGCCAGGAGCACCTTGCTTATCCACACAAGCCTCCTGCCCCCGCTGCCTGACTTCTTAGTCAAAGGGATGCACTGATCCTGCGCATGGAAGAAGTGCTGCTTGAATACTAAACTGCTCTCTCGGGCCCTGCTTCCTTCTAGAGCCCGAGCCCATGGGATTCTTCCAAGTAGGTAAAAAATACTAGTTTTCTCTCTGTTATTTATCTGATATTGACCAGTGTTGAAAATGGTTTACTGTAGTCTATAAACAGTACAATTGTTATTATTTACAGTGGAATCAGTGGGAGATTTGCCAATAGCCTGAAGGGATCAGAAACACTCTCATGTCCACGGTCATAGCAAAAAGTAAGTGATAACATCTTTGCTAAATCTGTATTGCCCAAAAGAGAAGGCAATTATATTATTTATAGCAAAATAGTAGGTTTGCATGCAAGGAAAAATACATTTAAATCAGCTTCTTTTACTAGAAAAATATATGGCTATTTTATGGATTAAACTTAAATTCATATAAATTCAGATTAGTAACTTGCTACTAATTCTTCACTGCTGTCCACAAGCCACAAAATTAGGAAACAACTTCAGCTAAATATAGTTTCTATCGAAATCTTGCATGAGGAAGAATTTTTTTAACTGGTTTGACTTCAGTCCTGTAAAGCGAGCCCTGTCCAGCCCTGCAAGTCAGTCTGTCAACATAGTGTCACACTTCAAGTTTTCAGGAAAAGTCTCTTGTGCAGGAATTAAACTGTGGATTTAAAAGCCCTTAGTTTTAGAAAATACTGATACAAATGACAGAGTCGCCTTTTTCAGGCTTCCCTTCTTGGGACTCCCAAGCAGCACAAAGACACACAGTATCTATTTAAAAGCATGGAAAACAACCATATCTTTAAGGATTTCATGTTTGACAGGTGAAGATTCCTCTCTCCACCAGAGAGCATGCTGGCATTCATGTGCTGTCTCTCTACTCCTTCTGCTGGCTCCAGCAGCCCTCACTATTGGCATGCTCTGCTGACATCAGTATCAGCAGATAGGTTTACCACCACAGGAGACTAAAGTAGAAACAGTTGCATCCTTTGAAATTCAGTGGAGTGTGTTATAAATTCTCATTTATGTCCATGGAAGAGATTCATCGTCATTCCACTTTATCTTTTGACAGGATTAAGAAGTTTTTTTCAAGAAAACTAACAAGAGAGACGACAACAGCGTGTTTACGGATCTAGCAATACCCTGCACTGTACTTGCTGTGATTACTCACAGACAGGGTCCTGCAGGATAAAGCTGTAACTCACAGCTTTTCAGCAACATAGGATCATTCCAACCACCTTTTTCTAATGGAAAGTTTTCAAGATTTCAAGGTCGCTTGCAGGGGGAGGCTACAATGGGACATATGAGAGCCATTAATACATATGATAAGGAATTTGAAGGGTCAGTTATTCCAGCCATTCACTGATAGCACCCATGTTGCAAAGTAAGTAGCCTCACTCTCTACAGGTTTTTCTAGAGGCATGATGGCACTGAACCATTTACATTATGAAGAGAAAAAAAAAAACAGTCAAACATACTTGCAGGAGAATATGGACACAACAACCCTATACCATGTTGTTTCATGGAAAGCTGCTTAAAGAACACCAGATTACTACAGAATTCCACAGAAAAAGACTATCCATTAATAGATCCCTCCCCTGTTCACATTTAAAGAATAGTCCATTACAGAGGAAAAAGATTGCACTGGATCCATTCCTAGTACTTATTCAGTTCCTTTAAGTGTTAACTTCATCCCAATACCCTAACAGGGAGCAATGGATGAGGGAAAAACAGGACAGACATTCAGCTAGCAGCCCATAATTTGCATTTGCAGGAAAATACGAAACATCATTTAGTTCTTCTAGTGAAACCTTCTGTTTAAGGTGTCTTTATGGGGAAAAAAAACCTCATCCTAACTTTAAATAGGGGAATAAGAGAAGCTCTTCAGAAGCTTTAAATTAAGAATCTCATTAAATGATTGGCTGAAGCATGGTCACATGAACTGGTGAACAGATTGAATCCTGTTAGTTTGATGCAAGTTACTTAGTCCCTTCTTGTCCATTTATATGTCTGCCTGCTTTCTCTGTCTTGGATTATCCCTTTGGCTCATTTTGAGTTCCTCCTCCCACCCTCACCATACATCTAAGCAACAAAGAAAATCTAAGCAGATAAAGGAGGAGCGGAGTAATGTTCTCATCACTTTCTGCTCCATTTCCCAGAGAGAAAGAAGAAATTTTGCACTGTTTAATATACACAATTTAAATAAGGTGAATTTGCCTCCCATGTTCGGGAAGCAAGAGAGAAAGCTAAGAGCAGGAGGGAAAAGCACAAAAGGCCAGGAAGCAAAATCCACCAATATTTTGCTGTGAGGGAGGTGACCCACATGGGGCTTGATTATACATTTATTAACTGATATGACTGTAAAAACAACAGGATAAAAGAAAAGCAGCTGGCAAACACTGTAGCAGCAGAATAAGCATACAGACAGTAAGCCTTAATAAAACCAAACAGGACAATTTTCTTAACCTCAGCTATACGTTACTCAAGATTATTTTTAATATAGTGTTCTTTAGGTAACTTTTTCTCATTAATTATCAACATGAATGTCAAGAACTAGTGCATGATATTTGCCCCCCATTCATCAAAAACTTAAGCACATCCTTGATGTGATTCCAATAACCAGAATGACTTTTGCTCAGTTGGGTCCATACTTGAATCTATGCTTTGAACAATGCATGTGGTTCAAGACCATAAAACCCTAAGAAAACACTTTACTCCTTGTTCTCTGAGCTATATTTTCCCCAGGAAGAAACCAGGATTTCACACAACTCCCAAGATATAAAATGATGGTGATTCATGTCAAGAAAAGATGCATATCATCCAAATTGAAAGCTCATCATGACTCCAGGCTAAACTGATGACCAGTTCGTAGGTTGCACGTGTCATGTACCTCTTCCTCCATGTAGGCCTGTTTCTATATATGTTTATAAGCTTTAAAGCTTTCCCCATTGCTGATCTCAGATAGTTTGATAGGTGCCTCCCGTTAGATTCCTGCCCTACTCTGCATGTATAAAACTTATTCTACAACTCTTCTATAAGCAGGATACATACTTCAGGTTACACAAGTTCCATATAAGGTATGCCAGCAAAGTTTGGTCTCGTAAGTATCACATGAATAGAATTGTTCTTTAATGTCAGCCTCTTTTTCCATTCATCTTCTAAGTACTTGGTTCTCCCTTCCTTCCAGAACAATTCTACATCTTCTTCCCCAGTCACCTGAACTGAACTTCCTAACCCCTTTTCCTGCAGTTTATCCCAAAGCATGGCACCATCCTGTCAACTAGAGTACCTTTTCTAATCTGTGGTTCAGCAGAGAGGAGCACAGAGAAAACTCTGTCAGCACTCAAGTTACATGACCTGTGTCACAGTTATCAGGATGGAGCAGCTTTGTTCATACTGGTTCTATTCTGCAAGACATGAAACCTCTTTGATATCTTACTTCTCTTGGAATTCATGGATTCCTGAAAGAAAAAGTTAACACAGCAAGCCAGGAGTTTCCCCATATGGCCTCCCAACGAAGTCATGTTGCTCTTTGACCTTTTGGTGCCAGAAATCAGATTAACTGAAAGTTTCTCTCTAAGTCGGAATTTCGTACTTTTTATCATTTCAAGACAAACTTCAAAGATGTATTTTGGATATACTAAGAAAACAGGAAATTATAAACCATAAATCCCAGAGAAGAAAAGAAAGTTCCTAGAGGAACTTTGACACACCCAGAGCCTGTGGATTACCAACAGAATAACCCAAAATGGCTTTATCAGTCATATCAATGAGACCAAATATTTTCAGAATGCAAAGCAGCCTAAAACACAAATGAATAGATTCCAGGTAAGATAACTTGATTTTGCAGCCAAAACAGTTTGTAAATTTAGAGACAAAAGAAAATTCCTTTTGAAACAGGATCTTTTCACCTCTGAAAACCAAGCAACTCCAAGTAATTAATTTGCTAAAGGAGCATTTGGACAATAATTCATTTGCTAAAGGAGCATGAAAAAACAATGTTGGTTTCCTTCTGCAGACCAATTCACAAGCTTGGCCTAAGGGTCAAATTGTAGAAGTCACAGCAAAAGTCAGCTACAATTGGCAACTTTTTAATCCTTGTTATCATCTGCCTCTCCTGCTCTTATATGTACAAGAAGCTATTCCTAGGCTCTCTCTGATTTTCAGCAGTCTTAACAAGCAGGTTTCAGGACAACCATGAGCTATGCAGAAGTATTTCTGGTTTACACTTTTAAAGGTGCTGTTCTTCAGCATGCTGCCATCTTAGTAGAACACATCTAACCAGTAGCTGACAGGCCTTGCCCAAGTTCAGAAAGTTTATGGACAATGAAGCTTTTACCCGTCATCAGATTCTCTCTTTACCATACATATCTTGAAAGCATTAAGCATTGTCTGCAGAGCCTCATGGAACTTGGAAGCAGGTCTGTGCAAAGAGGCAGAGGGGATCTCATGTTTTGTCAAAGTCCTGAATATTTTCATAACTAAATGACTTTCTCTCCCATGTTCTCAGTATGGCAAGTTGGTGGCCGTACAGCACAAGGACCAAAACAGCTTTGCCCACTACTAATGCTGTGCGGTGGAACCAGTCCAAACACAAACACTGCCCTCCAACAAGCTACTGGTCTGCCAACCACAGGCTCAAGGACTAGTCCTGCTTTTTAGCAGCCATTTTCTTCATAACAGTTTAATAGGAGGACACTAAATGGGAGGAACCCATTTCAGCATGGGATATGAAACCATTGTTTAAACACAGTGAAAAGAGAAGGCTAGTAGAACTCAAAGAGTTACATAGCCAATGTTCTGCATCGTTCTGTTGTGATGATAGGTCTAGATATAGGAGTGCCAATACTCCCACACAGGTCATCAAGCCTGTTGAAGTTTCAAGACTGCAGCAGAATTCATATTTGCTACCAATACAATCAGTATAATATTGGAGATAATTAAACGTATAGTACTCTTTTAAGGCAAATTAGAATCACAGAATCATAGAATGTTTAGGGTTGGAAGGGACCTCTAGAGATCATCTAGTCCAACCCCCCTGCACACGCAGGGTCACCTAAAGCACGTGGCAGAGGACTGCGTCCAAGCGGGTTTTGAAGATCTCCAGAGAAGGAGACTCCACAACCTCTCTGGGCAGCCTGTTCCAGGGCTCTGCGACCCTCACTGTTAAAAAATTTTTCCTTAAGTTCCTGTGGAACTTTTGGTGCTTCAGTTTGTGAAGTTACCTCAGTTACCTCTAGTTCTGTCAGTGGCCACCACTGAAAAGAGGCCAGCACCATCCTCCTCACTGCCTCCCTTGAGGTACTTATATACACTGATTAGATCCCCTCTCAGCCTTCTCTTCTCCAGGCTGAACAGGCCCAGCTCCCTCAGCCTCTCCTCATAGGGCAGATGTTCCAGGCCCCTGATCATCCTTGTGGCCCTGCGCTGGACTCTCTCCAGCAGCTCCAAATCCCTCTTGTACTGTGGAGCCCAGAACTGGACACAATACTCCAGATGCAGCCTTACCAGGGCTGAGTAGAGGGGCAGGATCACCTCCCTCGACCTGCTGGAGACGCTCTTCTTAATGCACCCCAGGATCCCATTGGCCTTCTTGGCCACGAGAGCACACTGGTGCCTCAAGGTCAGCTTATCATCCACCATGACACCCAGGTCTTTCTCTGCAGAGCTGCTCTCCAGAAGGTCAGTCCCCAGCCTGTACTGGTGTTTGGAGTTATTCCTCCCCAGGTGCAGAACCTTGCACTTGGCCTTGTTGAATTGCATGAGGTTTTTCACCGCTCAATTGTCCAGTCTGTCCAGGTCCCTCTGGACGGCAGCGCAGCCCTCTGGGGTATCGGCTACTCCTCCCAGTTTGGTATCATCAGCAAACTTGCTGAGGGAGCACTCTGTGCCTTCATCCAGGTCATTGATGAATAAATTGAACAGGACTGGACCAAGGACTGACCCTCGGGGACCCCGCTAGCTACAGGCCTCCAACTAGACTCTGCACCGCTGATCACCACTCTCTGGGCCCTGCCATCCAGCCAGTTCCTAATCCACCTCACTGTGCACTCATCTATCCCGCACTTCCGGAGCTTGCCCAGGGGGATGTTGTGAAGGACGGTGTCAAAAGCCTTGGTGAAGTCAAGATAGACGACATCCACCGCTCTCACCTCATCTATCCAGCCAGTCATTTCATCATAGAAGGTTATCAGGTTCGTGAAGCAAGATTTCCCCTTGGTGAATCCATGCTGACTACTCTTGAGCACCTTGTGGTCCTCCATGTGCCTGGAGACAAGGGCCAGTATGAGCCGTTCCATCACTTTTCTGGGGACGGAAGTGAGGCTCACTGGCCTGTAGTTGCCTGGGTCCTCTTTCTTGCCTTTTTTGAAGACTGGCATGACACTGGCTTTCTTCCAGTCTTCCGGCACCTCCCCCATCCTCCAGGATCTTTCGAAGATGGTGGAGGGCAGCCCTTTAGAGTCCCCTTCCTCTACCCAGGGCAAGTCTTCCTCTCCACCGGCTTCTTCTCTTGTCCCTAGGGCCTGGGGCTCTAATGGGCTGCCCTTGGTAAACACTGAAGTAAAGAAGGCATTCAACAGCTCTGCTTTTTCTGTGTTATTTGTAACCAGCGTGCCCATCCCGTCCGCCAGCGGACCCACGTTTTCCCTGATCTTCCTTTTGCTGCTAATGTATTTGAAGAAATTTTTCTTGTTATTTTTAACGTCCCTTGCCAGAAATTAACAAATAAAATGCTACTAAAAAAAGGCAGACCATGGATTATCTACTGAATTATATGGCTCTTGCACTACCAGCGTGTATGTACCTTTTGAGGAGAAAAAAAAATTACGTTGTTATTAACACCAGTATTTATAGGTCCAAACCTGAAAGCAAAACAACAAATGCTTACAGTTACAGTTGCATCAGTGCCTAGTTTTCACCAGATTACATTCTTTACACAAATGCTTCCCATTACCAATTTGGAAGGGGAACACTGGTATGTGCGTGTGTGCGTGTTTTTTTTTTTTTTTTTTTTTCCATGAATTAATTAGAACAGATTTCCTTCCTCTAGTTGCCACTTGTGTTGCTGGTATCGTTTTACCTTATCAAGGTCATAGCTTTGCTATTTAAGACCTCAGAGTGTTTTCTGAGCAGAACACAAAGATTGACAAGTTACATTTGCATAGTCTCTAAAGGAATTTTAGAAAGCTTAAGTTCATTTTTGAAATGTTACTATTCCTTTCTGTGATGGGGGTCTTTTGGAGAAAAGGAAAAGGGAAAGAGTCTTGATCTTTGTTCCCTAATTATAAACATACTAGTTGATCCTGACACATAACTGCTCATGCTTTTGCACTCGGTCAACAACGACTGCAGTTAGATCTACAGATTCCCATCCAGTCTAGTGGACAACAAATGAGTCTTTTTGAGATCATCTGCAATACTAGGCTTCAAGTCTTTGCTGAGCCAGTGACACTCTTGCTTTCACTATAAGGTTAATTTTAAATGTTTTCTGGCCATGTGCCCATGACCAGAGACTTAGGGACTGCTGTTGTCTAACAACTCAACGACATTGCTTGACCCATCAGTTGGTTACGAACACAGCACATCCTGTGGCATCGGGGGCGCAGCAGCTGGGTAGGTTATCTGTCATGCTCCTGACACTGCCCTGTGTCCCACGCTGTGGGGAGCTGGGGAGGAAAGCAGGTGGCACATTTCTGTAGGAAGTGCCAATGCACTTGGCCACAGTATTGCAGCCAGCAAGTCTAGTTATCTCAAGCATGTGCCTGGGTTTCCAGGCGTCCTTACTGCTGTGTAAAGAAGCCGCAGTGTTCCTGCAGGTGCTGCGGGCGACAGCTTGCTAAGCAAGTGTTCTGGCATATGGGGCCCTGGGCATGGTGCTGCTGCTGCTCAATGTGTTTGGCACGCTGGCCCTGCTGTTGAACACATGACAGCATGCTGCTCGGAGTGGCAGGTGACTAATGGGAGCCCGTGTGCTTAATGCTAGAGTGTAGGCAAGGAGAAGAATGGGTTCAGATCTGACTTCCAGGATAGGAGACAGGGAAGCTACCAAACAAAAACCAGAATTATCATGAATGTGATCGTAATTGGTGATACAGACTAGAGATGAATGAAAAAGATGGAAGTGTTTCAGTGCAAGTATTCAAAGCCTATGCTTAGTCTTCTCTGCAGGTTCTGACATGAACAACCTTCCTGCCCTTGCAGCTATGTTTCTAGCAGGCTACCTGTGTGAAAGAGGTGAGGGGAAATGTTTCTAATGCGGCTTTGATAGCCAGCATATCCAAATAAAGAATTATTAAAAAAAATGCAATATATATTTTTTTTTCCAGAAATGGATGAATTTTCTCCTCCAAAGCTGTAGAGTTTTCATTATATTCATACAGTAACACTGCACATTATCATTTAGTTGCCTCCTTAAATGCACTTCCATTTATTAGGGTTTTTGTCTTTTTAGTCCACTAATTTCCACCTAATAAGGCAATATTCTTCAGTAAAAGCATGGCTTAATTCTTATGTGATTATTTGCTAGACATTGTTTTTTATTTGCTTCTCAAAGCATTTTATCTGGAAATAAGATTATTTGATTATTGAAACAAACTGCATACCAAGTAGTAAACAGTCATGATGGAAAGCTTATGAGCTAAAATGTCTACATAGGGTTGAGACTGCAAATATTTGTGAAACAGAAGAATTCAGCAGAACACAGGCATTAATACATTATTTACATTTACAACCAGAAAGACTGCAATTCTAAAACAAAACTTTATGGTAAAGTAAACTCTATACTGATATGTTATGTATTGCATTGAACGTGATTCCTCAAAAGAATCTGTTTTAATTGAACATCATGTGTTCAGGGTGTGTATTTCAGGCATTGTATTTATATCCTATGTATTAAACTGTCTTGCAAAAAAGATCTGGCACCTAAGAGTTTTGGCAAGAAAGGAACATTTAACTAGGTCTACACATAGATTGCCTTGAACTTTTGAATATTAATAACCTTCTCACATTTCTGGAATCACTAATTACATTACTTAGTACTTGCTGTGTATAAGCAAAAAATATATAATCGAACCCTTAAATCTGCTGCAACTAATTAAATTGGTTGCCAACTACAAATGCAGTTATACAGTTTCAGTAGGACCTCTTTGATTACCTAGCTGCAGCTGAGGTTTTCATAAAGGGCTTGAGAGTTCTCAACATCAACACCATAATTAGGCAAGCTTTTAATGAAAGAGCATCCAAATGAATAACACACAGCCCAGCCAACAGGCAAGACAACAGAGGTATTGACCTGAATCCACTCCCCATGTTAATAGACTACCAGAGTAATTTCCTGGTAAAACTCATGGGATTCAGAAAAATACAGCACTGACTATAAATACGTCAACTTCTACACATCATTTCTCATGCCAGAGCCCAATAGATGGTATTGGCTTCATGTAGCAGGAACTTTAATTGTGGTACCATTTTACAGTCACTCTGTTACATGGAAAAGGAAAGGGAAGGGAAGGGAAGGGAAGGGAAGGCAAGGGAAGGCAAGGGAAGGCAAGGCAAGGGAAGGCAAGGCAAGGGAAGGCAAGGGAAGGCAAGGGAAGGGAAGGGGAGAAGAGGAAGGAGAAAGAAAAGAAAACAATGTAACCTGCAAGATGGGTTTGTAGTAGTATGTAGTACATGCATTGAACCAGAAATATGTTATTGGTGATGACGAAAACAAATAGCAGGCAGTGGCAAGACGGTATATCAGGTACCTGTATACAGCTGTCCCCTGAGACTGGTGGCGGCCTGGGAACGGCCAGCTAGGTGCTTTGGCTTTACAACCATGGAGGGGATGGCCAGCTGTTAAGAAGGCACTTGGCCACGCTGGCCAACCAGGAGGCCCTGCTGCCCTGCATCTCTCTCATGGCATACACTGCGAGAAAGCTGTATACAAGACATGTGTGTTTATTAGCACTTTTCTCCCATGCTAGCAATTGAGAAGACATTTTGGAAAAAGCGCGGTTAGAAGATGAACTGCTGAAGACTCCAGACAGGCAGACAGAACAAATTGCAGTAGACTGCCACATCATCCCCAATTTTCCTGTCCAGTGACTGGATGAAGTACAATAAAGGATCTTTACACCTTCCATGAAAAGAGATCAGTTTCATTGCCAACAAGGAAAAGGGACACAGAGTTGGGGCAGACGGTTTTCTGACGCTGAAGAGGTCTTTTGGACTAGACGTGTGACAGGAGACAAGAAGATAATTGCTCCCTGGTTGTGCTGCCTATTATCCACTTCTGTATGTCTAGATATAACAGAGAACTGCTCACAGGTTGGGACTTCTGCTCGGTATGGCACAATTTTTTTCAGATTCAAGAGGAAAACAGTACTTGGAAGGACTGGCTGTTGTTGCTGGGGCAAACACCAGCAATCCATACAGGAGAGAAATGCAGTGAAATGGCACTGCTGTAATGGGACAACACTGGCACCCAGTGGTTTTAAAAAGAGCTGATTCTTGTTTTTCTTTTCAGGAAATGTTTTCTTTTGAAAGACTCCTGCTGAGTCTCCGTGGTTAAGAGATTTAGACACACTTTGCCAGCTAAGAGCAGAGGAAAGATCTTCACAGTAAAACAGCAGAATGTTTCTTTTCAGCTGTTCTTAACTGAGATTTGGCAATCAGCAATGTCATTTATCCCAGCAAGAAATAAGAAGATACAGGAGTATGTTCATTAGATTCCATAACAGCTTGACATACTAGAGACCTTCAGTTCCCTCAGGTTCTGCATGGATTTATACTGGAGAACCGGCTTTCTGCAGTAAGTCCCTTTCCTCTTCAAAAGACTTTTTGTCCCATTATTCCTGTCCTTAACTCATCCTCATGTCATATCCAATTTTATTGGTTACCTAAGGCAGTACTCTAAATAAGAAAACCTAACCTGTAAATTTTTTCCTTGGTGCTAGGTTAAGAGGTGAGGTGTATCCTTGAGTTAAGGTTGTGTTTATTAAAATTGCAGAAAGCTTTAAATAGTGTAGTAGAGAGTTTTTGTAGTAGCAGAAGATGTACTGTTATGGCATTCCCTTACAACCAAAAACATTTTCCTTAATCTGCAATGGTTGACTTATGTGAACAACATCTACATGCCCACAGAGGAGTCCAAATAGATTGATTCTCAGATTTCATCACACATCTTGTGGTCTGAAAATAAGACAGACTAAGATATGTAGACCGCAAGGGCAAAACATGGAAAATAAGGATCCTTTGCTCTTCTCAAAGGAAACCAAAGACTCAGTGACCATCATCTGCATGATTCCACCTGGGAAATGCATGGAAAAGGCAGCAGGGGGCAAGATCTTCACATTCACTCCTATTGCAGAAGTGGTGACACAAAATCCATGAATTTTCCACTTCTTGAAAGCTCAATGAGCCAATAGATATCATCTGAAAAAACTGTCCTGATGGACACAAAAGGAAGAACCAAAAAACTTGGTGACATGCATTAGCTTATTCGCACCGCAGGAAGCAAATCCAAGCTTCCCTCTTTTCAGATAAAGAAGCAGTCAAAAGACGATAAAAATAGCTTTTGCGAGCCATTCAGTGATGTGGATGAGAGAAAAGAACAGGCACAGGCTGGTTTATGCAGGACTTAAACAACAGCAAAGTGTGTTGATATTAATCTGGGGACACAGCTGGCCAAAACATTTGTCTTTGCAGTCGAATTCAAGCAGTTAGTGATGTTGCCCAGAAGAGCACTGCATGGCGCAGGCACAGAAGGTGGCTCCTTGAGAAATATGGCAAAGCCAAATCTAAAAAGAGACTTTCTTCAGTTCACACTGAGTGCAGGTTGAGTGTGCTTGTGCATGCGCTCACAGGCTCTATTGAAATTCCTCACTTGTCTGTGCTTCTGCACTGACCTATAGCTACAGTAGAGATGCCCATTCAAGGTTTTGCTTTTGCCTTCCAGAGTAAGGCGGGCAAATAAAGTGGCATATTGGTTCGTTTTATGATAGGGACATCTCCATCCCACTATAGTATCATGTGAATTGCAATAGTCTTGATCCAGGCTCAAGGTATCAAACCTCTGTAGGTCATTACTATAGCTAATTTTTTTTTTTCATTCTGTTCTAATAATTTTATCCTGACATTATGGCTTTTAGATATCTGTTTCAAGTAAATAACAAGTTTAAAATTTTAATCCCTCAATGTATTTAAGCACATTTTCATAAATGTAAATACATATTTTGCTGGGCTAGAACATTACTGAAGTAATAACGCAAATAAAATTACACAATACACAAAAAGAAATAATGGGGACTTCATTGACATTCCATTCTTTGCAACAGTTGTCTCATCCTAAAATGTCCTTGCCTTGCACCAGTACAAAGAAAAGACTAAACAACATAAAACTAGATAGTTCTATTAAGTTAAAGGATGATGGGAAAACAGAGTTTACAGGGTGAGACATGTAAGAGCTTAAACCATCCCCTGTATCCATCTACTCAGATTTTTCTAAGAAGCACTTGCATACTTGCCTACATTTTACTCCATTCACTCACAAGAGATGTTCCAATTTATTTCTGTATCAAAAAAGAGAATATATTAACCCAAATATATTCCAGGAAAATGGCTTAGATCCAGGCCTGTATTTCAGCAGATAATATAGTTGCCATTGAACAGAAGGTCATAACGTCTACTATCTGACTTGATCGGTGCTTGCTTTATCTCTTCTTTTTTCTCAAGAGCTCACATGTCCTTCAAACAAACAGGACATTTTTGTTTCATTAGAAAAACAATAGAGTAAGGTAAATACATGTATATATATATATATTCACATTTGATCAGTATTCAGGATTACAAATTCCACTGTATTAAATATCATACGAACATGAGACCAGATGTCTTCATGTTTACAACACATTCTTTTGGTATAGCTTCTCAAACAACAGTCAGCCTTGGGAAATGTGAATATGAGTGCTTTCATGAAAGTTGTCTCCAGTGTCTTCTTTGCCCAGGCAATTTAAAACCTTGTTGTTTTAAATCAATTCCCCAGTGCATCCTGATCACGGTATTTTAATAAACTCTATAACTAGTATATTAGTCTTGTTTTCATATCTTATTCCTTTTATAGACTGGGAAATTTAAGTGCTTTGATTTAAGCAGGTGCTTTCCTGAAAATGAACTTGTACAATCTGAATAAAATGGTTTAACTGACACACTGTTTCCATTTTTGTAGGGATGAGCGTGCTGATACAGCTGCATTCAGAGAACTATCGTGCCCCTCCTTGGGTAAGGGAGCAGAAAGCTTTCTGATTTCAAAGTCAGCTCTAGGTACCAAGGAACATGACCCCTCAGCATGTCCCTCTCTGGCTGCTGTATTTCATTCCTCACAGGTGTGAAGAAACCTCAGCTGCTGCTGAGCTGGCGCTCATCCCATGCTCTTCTAAGAACACTAGTGTCCTGTGGGGGAAGCTCAAGGACAATTATCACCTTGTCTACTTGAGCAGGCAACCTCGAAGTTCTCTTATGGTGACATGGACATGGGTTCATTATCCCTCCTTCATCTTCCCCAGAAGGATGTTGCCCTCAATTCAAACGTACATAGCACTGACAGGCAAAAAAAATCCTTAGCTTAGAAAGGCCAAACAAACACACCTACACAAAAAACTACTGTGATTTTTCCTTTTCACGACAGTTTCTTCTCTCATTCAAAATCAAAAAGCATAATCCAAGGGCTTAGAAAACTGGACTTTTACAGGAAATGCTTAATGGCTTTAATGGATATGATCATTAGAAACACATTTCTGTATTTCTATAGAGAGTTGTTACATATTTGAACTGAAGAGACAACTTGTAATCTCAATGAAGCATTTACATTTATACATAAAGCAGGCAATTAAACAGACATCACGGGTTCCAGAGTCTCTGTTATTCATCCCAGATGCTGAACTTGCCCTGCATGCAGATTTCTGACAAATCTCTTGGTACATATTTCCAGATATAGTGACAGCAGTTACCACCACAAAAAATACAAGGCCTGCGTTTGACCCAGCTGCAATGGCAAAATACCTTATGCTATACAGGTCTACGAATTGTACCTAAAATTGCCAGGAGTGCAAGAGATTGTAAGTTTTTGTTTTGTGTTGTGACTTTTTTTTTTACTTTTTTCAACTTTGTCTCTTCTTACATCAAAGTATGTCTTTGGTTTTTATTTTCTTATATAAAATCAAAACCAAATAAAATCCTATAAATATTAAACTCTACTAAGTATCCTTTTACCATAATACCTGGAACCAACTTCTGATCTTAGATTATTCTTATAAAAAAAACATCCCTCCCTTAACATTATAGTTCTAAGCAAGCACATCTGAGACCTCATATTTTTGAGCCAATATTGTACACATTTCTTATTAAAGATGGTGACTTTTTGCTTCAAATTTCTGGAAATATTGCTTATTTTATAATGCAAGTGTTGTTTCTGTTGTTTGTTTTACCATCAAGGCAGATCTTGTGTGACCAATACTTGAAGTTTTACTTTTTCTACCAAAGGCCACTATTCTGAGGACTGAGGTTTAGAAAACAATGTAAGTTTCAAGGCTTGGAGTGAAGAAATTTCTGATTATGTAATCAACAATAAATGATCCAGCAGACAGAAAGAGCTGGAGAAAAATTCTTTATACATGGAGAATTTAATTAAAGGAAACCTGCTTTATGGACACTGTAATGATAGCAGGACCTGCACTCGGTGTCACAACAGGATTCAGTGTAAATGCTGGGACTCTTAGAGTGGCAGCTAACATCCCTCATCTGCTTTCATCTCTTCTATGTCATAACACCAATTAAAATCCTCCTGAAATCCAGTCACATTTCTTGGAAAGTATTTAACATATTGACAGCAAGTGCGACCTTGGCCAGAAAGAGACAAAATGAAGGAAGTCTTCAATGACAGCAAGCCAGGAGGTACCAGTGGGAGACTCCAAATGACCGCTGAGCCACGTAAAATGTTCTTAATACATTTTCCAAATGGGTTGTAATTTTATGGGGTCAAGCCTAGTTAAGAGACAGAGAATATCAGAGGATTACCCAGAAACATGGAGTTCTTCATAGGCTGACTCACTTCTCTGAATCGAATGGCAATAAGATCCGAGGGCAAGCATGGGTAAAATTGTTTGAGGCAAGTGGTCTAGCACACAATGTGGATCTCAGCCCAGCTCTCAGCCTCTCTTGTATTTCCTGATTCACCATGAGTGTCTCTTGGAGCCCAAATATGACATTTCCTGTAAGCTGCTTGCACTACAGGAAAACACACTCAAGAAACAGGTGCAACATGCTGGTAATTTGGAGAGGCTTGCAATGTCTGAGGTATCTCCACCAACTAGTGTGTCATCTATGTAAATGAAATAAAGACATGCAGTTCAGTTAGATGTACTAAAAGTATTATATCATGAACTTTTTTTTTGCATTTTAAGATTAAAAAAACAAAATCTGAGACTTTTCAATGCCATTACATCATCGAGAAAAACACAATTCAAATGATATCCAAGATAAAGAAATAGATAAGCTTCTACTAGACTTGCCTGATTCACAAAGCTATAAAAAGGAACTCAGAATCTTTTAGCCTCTCTTTTAAAACATGTTGCAAAGCTCCATTTTCTGAATGATTTGCTGGTAGCTGCTATTCATTTTCAAGTTCCCAAGAATTCAGGCACCCTGGATTTTTTTTTTTTAACCCAGATGCTCAACTCAGCACCACAGAGAAAATCCCTGTTCTAGATACACATTGCCATTTATTCATGTCTGCCTCTTATGAGACTCTTCAATGGGACAGGATCTCTATGACTATGGGTTCCGTATTTTCACTTCTGTGCTTCTTGGTAAAGTTTAGGAAGAGGAAGACAGGCAGAAGGCTCCTTGCAGAGGGAAGGAAGCTGTATGTGTAAGTTTATATGCATACCTAAAAAAAATTATGGTTATGTATAACTTCCTTTTGTTTTCCATAACATGTTCTACCTGCAGAGGCTCATAGAAATCAACCCTCATCCATAGTTCTGTGTGACAAAGTTGTCAAGCAGATCACAACCAAAAAAATCACAACATTGACCTTTTTCTTTTTTTTTTTTTTTTGCTATACTTGGACACACAAATCAAACAACTGCTCTAATATACATCTGCAGAGACACATACATGCCTAATGCAAGAAGGAATGCAGATTTTTTCAAGAAATAGTTAACTGGGCAGTTGGATGTGAAACCTTATATTTCTGGAAAAGTTTTTTAAATAAACCAATGCTGCATTTTAAACATGGTTACTTTCGCCCTGTAATTTTTAAGGCAACTGTTAGAGTCCAGCCCAGCTCAGTAGTAACTGCTGTTACACAACTCCTTGTTGGCCCATAAAATCAGCTGGAACAATTAATTTGGCCCATACATTTCCAGAGTTGTGAAAATGTGAATAGCTTTTGCTTTTAAATAGGACAAAAATGGAAGTGAACACGAAATGCTGTGACTTCATTCTGGAAATGCACTCTTGGGCAAGTAGATATCCATCAAATGAGTTTTAAGACAGAGACATTGAATGGCTTCTGCAGTATTTCCTCCAGTATCAAATTACACAATTTTTAAAGTAAGGTGGCACAAACTAAATTTAGTTGATGTTTCCTATGTGTGGATGAGAACATAGCATGTAAAATGAATTTACATAACATGTAAAATGAATTATTTGGTATAAAGTTTACTCTCTTTTTTCTTTTTTTTTTTCCCTCTCTATTTTAACAGCATTCGTTAAGATATGCAGGTAATTTGTTTCTCAGCAAAGTTTCATTCTCTTTTCATTAATTTAGACAGACAGCAGGCTCACGATATTGAAAGCCTATCAACTGGCTTTGAAGGAGGAGATCACTATGCATGCATAATCACATGCAACATACATTTTTTTTATTTTATACTCTCCTTACATTTCCAGTGTTCAGAATTTGGCAAAAGAGAAAATAGGATATAACACAGGCTATCAAAGCTTTGCTTTAACCTGGCATGGCATTTTTTAAAAATTTGTACTACTGAGATTAATACTTTTAGTCTTAAAAACTAACACAAGTTATTCTATAGGCCCTTGTATAGAACAGTCTTATTAGTAATATCTGTATAGTCATGTAGAAACTGAAACTGTTTTATAATAAAATGCTAGCAATGCTAAAGGACCGTAAACTAAGAAAATATTTATCATATGGAGACCCAACAGAAAAGTCAGTGAGACAACTGTTTTTTCCATAGCTGACCATGCCATTTACTTCTTTAAAAGTATTCTGCTTCTCCAAAATATATATGAAGACTTCACACAAACTACCAGCAAATAATTAAATAATAATAATAAATGCTTACTTAATATTTCTCTAATCATTAATCCATACCTTTCAACAGCCATACAATCAGCATGTGACCTGAAAAATGCTATAGGTTTAAGAAGCAATGTTCAAGAAGTAATGTATGTTTTCTATGTAGTATTGAAAACGCATAATCTCTAAGCATGAAAATTGCACATTCAGAGATGAATATTAAAACTCATTAACTTTAGATCTAGTTAAATATTCTCTACTTGCTGAAAAACTCAGCAGTGTCATGCTAGTCCTCCAGGATCTTTGTGTACTACCTTTCAGTGAGTTTCATCATACAAGCAGTACAGGACACAGTGCCAAGGCTGCTGTCTCTCAATAGCTCTGCATAGCTGTGAAACACCCAGATACATTTCATTCACTATTTTTCTTCACCCTTTACCACACAGCCTTCAGTCGAAGTTCTCTTCCTTGAGAACTTTCCGGTTACTTTGAAATAGAAAGAAGAGAGAGTAGAATATGTAAAGAGAGTTAATAGCCCTTAACAATCCTGAATGATCATTATGGCAGACTAATAAGCAATGTTGAATAGATCACTGCTGCTAGTTAAAGACATTAATTTTCTGAGCTTCCCAAAATTGTACATTCAACTGTCCTCATTCTCAACACTGAGTCAGCCCACAGTCCTTCTCACCATACTCAGCAGCCACGCCAAATCCAGTTGGTGGCCTCACGGTTCCAGAACCTTCTTTCACCGCAAGCTTGGTAGACAAATAACCACCAAATGCTCTCCTTGGTCTTCTCTGGATGAGCCATCCTGCATAGCCTTGCATCCATCTGGCAGCCTTCCACGTGCTTGCCCGTCAGGCTACATGGCCCTCTCAGGTGTACAGGCAGACCAGGCCTGCCTCGTCCCTGCATACCTACCTCACCACATAGAGGTTAAAATGCCTGGTCATACTCAGCTGGGAAGAGTGTCTCTTTTGCCAAGCCTCAATGCGATACTGTTGGCCTTTCCTACCAGTGTGCTCTATGGCAAAACCACAGATGACGTTCCAGAGTTACAGGTGAGATCTTTACTTCATTGAGCAGTATTCTTACTTTTCTTTGGGACATTTATCTGGGAAGAGACTAGATAACAGAGAGCCGAGAAAGACTTTCTAGTGGGTGAGATGATAGTTAAAATTGTGTTTATAACAGAATTGGCTAGAGAACACTGATGTCTTTGGCATTTTGTGTTACTTCAGTTCAGCAACACCATCTGGGATAAGTTACTGTATGTTTGGTATTGCAATGATTATTGCCTTTTGTTTTGTGAAGTGCATGATCCTATTTAGTATTTGGTTTGATCTACTGGAACTGCTGCAGCTTGTAAATGCTCCAGAAATTCTAGGAATAGAGCTTCTGGACCTATCATCTCCTTTGCTTTTTTGGAGAAAGCTCTTACAAGCTAGACCATAACACACAGTTACTTTTTTTTTTTTTTTTTTTTCCAAATACAGTTGTCTCAGCATGCTGCATGCTGTAATTTTATTGTATAATAATAAAGCTGTGTGTATTTGGCTGGCATAGCCCTTGTGAGCTTGTCTTTCAGCAGAGAAATCAAAGCGAAAACAATGATGTATTTTTCACTTTTCTACCAGATGCAGTCATACTGTTTACAGAGCTACCTAATTTGAGCACAGATTAATTTTTCCGTTCATGCTATGAATTGTATTGTAAAACAATGAAAAATGAGATAATCAAATGGAAGAGATGGGTTTTCTGAAGTTAGCCTTGATCATCTGCTTCAGCTCCTGAACAGTTTGGGCCTGCAGGGATGAACTAACGGTTTCTGCAATGAGTACAGTGGGATTGAGCAACCTGGGACATGTCTTTAAGTGAAAGAGGTATACAAAAGAAGCAGAGGAAATATTTTTGAGAACTAAGGATCTAAAATACTTGGGCTGTTTTTTTATTATTATTTTTTTCTTCTCTACACCTTAGGCAGCCCTTTGTGAAGTGAGGCAACTAGCACTTCTTTACCCCATAGAGTAGGTAAGGGAAAGGCCATAAACAACTATCAGGAACATGAGGGTAAGAGGGGGAAGACTAGAGAGCTAACAGGTGGAGAAAAGCCTGTCTGACATCTGGAAATACCAGCTGGATGGAATAGCCGTGCCACCTGTGTGAGGTCCAGGAGGCACCATGGGTCAGGCGGTGCCAGCGCTGCTGCCAGCGCTGCTCCCAGTGCTCAGCCCCACATATCTCACAACTCCCACTCCACTGCAGTGCCATGTTGGGAGCAAGAGCAACAGGAAAGCCTCAAGCATGCCCTGTGCTGCAGTAAAGTGCAAGCTCATTAAAATTGAGGGAAAAACCAATTTCCTGCCCGTCAAAACAAATGCTTTGAAAAACGTTAACTGGGAGGTACTTTCTCTTTTTTTTTTTTTGCAGGAGAGGTGAAGCTGAGATACTAGCGTCTCAGCTTTTTACATGCTGACCGCATCTTGCCTTTCCTGCAAGAACACCCCTCTGCAGACGTTTGCTCACAGGGATATTGGTTGTTTGTAATGCAGGCATTTGTCCCCTAAAAAAGAAAAGGCCCCATCAATACTAAATACCGTCTCATTGCAATTTTGAATAGCTGCATAGTAATTTGAACAGAAATGAATGACCCAGTATCTGAAAAAAATCATCATCTATATTTACAAATTATTTACCATGAAGGGTTTTGTGACAAAACAGTGGATTTGACTGTGTAACCAGCAGGTGGCAGTTGCAGACTGTTAAAACTGCCATTCACTTCTGGTAACAGAATAAAGCCAGGTTCTGGCTTTTATGTTAGATGTAGCTCCCATTATTGACATTTGGCTGCTTTAGCCATCCTTTTCTCACTGAAAAATGTTGCCACGAGGAAGCAGGTTGATTGCTGCATGACTGGTAAGAACTTAAAAAGTTTTCCCCACTTTTCATATGCTGTCGTCAGTCATTCCCAGGAAAGTTTGCCTAGTGTTAATAACTAGTTTGTGTTTTGTATATCTGTGAATGCTTTTCTTTTGCCTTTTTATTGTTTTTGTTGTTCTCTAAGGCATAAAAAATACAAAGCTTCAAACTATCTTGCAAGGATAGCGTTTCTCTAGCATCTTAGTAACAAGCCTGATTTATCTGGCTGTGTTTTGGTGAAACAAATCACTTACCTTTGTCATTCTTTGATATCTGTTTTTTGATGGTGACACGTCTTCTAACTATTGTACACGCATTATAATTTCCTTCAAGTCAGCATCATAGCTGAAAGATGAAGAAGCTAATTAATAGGTATTTTCTTTCCCATTTCTTTAATTTATCACACCACTGTATCTCCCAAAACTGCTGTGCTCTTAAGAATCAGTGAGTGCTTTGTTGACAAGGTATTCTATTCAACTGATGTATTTTAATTTGGTCTTACCTACTGAATATCCTCATAGGCATCATGACCCTTGAACTATTGCTTTTTAAAAGCATCACAGATGTGGCACATGTAATTTATTAGCTTTTTCTAGTACATTTAAAGAACAGTGTAAGTTTTATGGGTGGCTTGGGACACATATCACAAGACATAGGTGTAATGAAAAGTGCACCATTTTTGTTTGTGAAAATATGGTATTGTTCTCCTGTTTTTATGGATGTATAGAACACCTAAGATGTTTGCTGTCACTAGAGTTCGCATGTTTATTTATATTTATTCCACAGTTTCTACAGAAGATGAGCGTATTTCTTACTGACACATTCTGGTTGTATGTATAAGATACGGTGGATCATTTTATCTCTCTATATTTAAGTTTATTCAACAGAACTGCATAAATGCTATCTCAAGACCCCAGGTTTATATTTTTAATAACCATTTTTTAATCAGAATCTTAACGGCTTTGTTAATAGTTACTCTTGCTATCTCTCAATATGAAACATGATTTTTTTACCATGCTTCCCAATGAGTAAATCAAATTACCAAGCAATTGGTTTCCTGACCAAGACAGAAGCATGTACTATGAGCTCTAGAAAGTAGATGAACTTTTCCATGCCTTAATTTGCATCTGTAAAGCACAGATCATAGAAAGTTTTATTACATACTGCCTTAAGATACATTCTGGGGTGTTTTGAATCAAGAGGTAAATTTTCAAGACATTCGTGAATGTTCTTAAGACATTACCAAGATGTCTTAAGATATTGTCAAACATTTTCTTCTCCACAGAAATGCATAACATTAACATACATCTTAGGAAAGACATAGACATCATCCAGGTAGGCACAGCTTAAGGCAGTAACACTTCCTTATTAAGCATAAAGTGTGCTATTTGAAGCATAAACCCTGTTTTGTGCTCTGCTAAGTCATTAAAAAGTTATTATTTGGGACCACATTATATAAAATATAAGGATCTGTGAAGGCATTCATGCCAAACAAGGATTTGAAAGGCGGGAATAGTTATCCTTAGTTAATAATGTTAATTGTTTATGAAGGATCTTCTACCTTTTTCCAAAATATACACCTATTATTTCACAAATTTGTGTCATCAAATGAGACAATGACAGTGTTTTCCAGGCATGAAAAATTGGCTTCTAAGAAGGATTGAAGATAAATAAGAGCATTTGACATACGCATTAGTCACAGCTGGAAGTCACTAGCTGGAAATAGGAACACCTGCATTAATAACAGTATTAGGATACTAGAGGTTTAGAATTTTGTTTGGTGACCCTAGCACTTGAGTCCAATAACAGGACAGAGGCCAAAATGTTGTATGGGATATTGAATTTTACATAGTGTCAGCTTGCAACCATTTTTTATAGAAGCACATGCACTCACCTCAAAAGAGTGCTGCTTATTCTTGCTCTGTAGCACTAAAAAATCATAGCCTGTTGGTAGTAGTTTCTTTTAGAAGATGAAGTACTAATCAAGAGTCCAATATAATTCCATTCCTTAAATGGAATTAAACCTCTCTAGCACGATTTGACTTGTGCTGAAGATTCGGCATATATTCAAAAGTTACAGTGTGAAAATACATTATAGTTTTTCACTATAACAGAGTATTTCATCTCATCTCAGAATTGTTGAGTTAGTACAACTCAGCAACAATCAATGTTTTACCTTTATAAAGCATTTTTGTATTCTCTATTTTTGTATCAAATGCAAAAATAGGAAAGCTGAAGCCAGGAGAAATTCAAAAAAATAACACTGATTCAGAGAAAGTTATGGCAGAGTTAGAAATGGTCTCTCATGTTTCTTTATCCATAAAGTTATACTAATACAATATAATTACATAAATATTCTTGCGCTAGATAAAGTCATGGAAGTAGCCCCTAAGACCATGCAAGATCGGACAGAGGAAGGTTATCTAACCTCATTAGCCTTCCACTGAACAGTAGCATATTCAGAGTATTTTGATTTAAACCACCTCAGTTAATGACAGTGATCTGCAGACTGATATGCCATTCCCTACCTCCACTTACTTTTTTCTAAGGACTGATACCATTAAAGATTTCCCTTAGTTATAAACTCTGATACACTCTCAGCAACTTAGACTAAAATATAAAAGTTTCAAATTGGAGTTTTTGGAATAGCAGATCTGAGTATTGAGAAAATCTGGTTGTTTAGTTAGGGAAGGTAGAAAGCTCAAGATATTTAAAACCAAAATGTCTTCTAAGGTTCAATACAGGATTACAGATAGTTTCATTTGCAAAAGCACCAGCACCAATCTCTCACTTGCAGTGTACCAGGATCCCATTGATTATGACCGGGAATTTAGGAGTCCAGTTGTAAGCAAACATCATGAGTAAGTTTGGGTTAAACTCCCAGCATGAATGCTGTAAGTTGTTCAGAAATGTTATTAGCCCTTGAAAGTCTCGACATTTTCTCAGGAGACATTCAGCAAACCTGTACTGCTATGACTCAGCTGTAGCTGCAGAGAGAAGTGGAACATGCCCTAATACAACTCCACTAGGAGACAAACCATTAACACCTGCAGCTTCTTGGCACTTAGATGCCGCTGGTTTTCTGTAATTACATGTTGTGAGCCTGGTTTCTGTTCTTCTGGGAAAAAGGTTTGGATTTTTTTAAACACTAATGCACTAGTTACAAAGCAAATGAATTAATTACCGACAAAGCACTCAATTTTCAGTTAGCTGAAAACATCTATTCTTTTGTACTTCCTAGGACTTCTGTAAATTCACTGTTCTTTAAAGATGTAATCACTGCTGCTTTCCACTACCCCAATCTGTCTCTCCCGTTAGGCCCCTCTCTGGAGGGGAAAACTATTTTTCTTCTGTACAAAATAAAAGAACAAGTGATCTTAAAGTAAGTGCTACTAGCAATCTTCTAAACAGAATTAAAAAGACAAACAAAACCTCAGCCTTAAATGAAGTGGTTGAAAACAAGAAGGAAGCAAAATTCAAAAGTTCTAAGCTGAAAACTGAGATCACTTAGCAAATGTGTGACTGTACTTCAAAGAAAAGGTATTAAAGTCAGAGATAGAAAAATAATGGTCCATGAGTAAATTATTCCACAAATACTTTATTACAATTATCTACCAAATGTTAAGTGAAGATGAAAAACAAAGGCTCAGAAGGTAAGTTAACTCTCGCAATATATACACACTATATGCCTATCATAATTTAGCAGAGCACTGTACTCTAACTGCTAGTTAAAAAATAAATTAGAAAGTCCTACATTAACTGCAGTCACCATGACACAGCAACATGTTCTGGGAAAGCTTTGTCATAGCTGGGAAGCATGGAAGGGGAAAACAAGGAAGTTGCTTGAAATAGTTCCTGCTGTGCTGAGTGCCTGATGCAGCCTAAGGATGGAGAAGTTAAGTTTACTACTCTGCAAATAAGGCTGCCTCAACAGAAATATATGTAAACCCATATATTCAGTATTAAGTCATTCTTTATCCTTATCTTCTTTCATCTTGTGTGACAGTGTGACAAAGCTAGAATAAAAGCTTTTTTTCTAAATAATTCACCATTTGGTATTGCTCCTTTGTATGCCTCTACTATTCGTTAGTGTTACTGCTAAGAACTGACACAGATTGCAGCTGAAGTAGAACAGACTAGTGACAAAAAGGCATGTCACATATAAGGATTATGTTTGTGATTGCTGTCTTCCCAGAGCCAGAGGAACTAAATGAATGTATTTTTTTACAGAACAAAACTAAGTATTAACAGCAGAGCAGCATCTTGGCTCAAGAAAAGACCACTGGAGGAAAAAAAAAAAAAAGAAGAAAAATAAAAAGGAAATATTAACCTTTACCTTTACTTAGTCTGTCTCTTACATTCTAAACACACACCCCAGAGTAAGAACATAAAGCACAGGCAAAGCCAGTGATTTTCACACAGGTGAAAAATCTATATTGAATATGTGAGTAGAATTTCTATTATTTGTAAGAAAACATAATTTGTATGTCATTTCCTACAAAAAAAGAAAAATGTAAGTAATACAAGCCATGTGCTTGGGTTCTGGCAGCTTATGCTATTGCTGAGCCTCGTGTTGTATTAAGAAGTGTCTTTTTTTTCTACGTTTAAGTTGTTGATCTGAAACAAGCCAATTTTTCAGGAAACTGAAAATAAAATGGAAAGATCTGTAGTCCGGAAGACAGCGATAACACATACCTGTTGTCAGGTCCCGCCTCAGACAGTGATGACATTCTCAATGCCATGACAAGGAGGTACAGAGGTACCTGGCTCTTGTCAGCTTTGGTTTGTTTCATACAGCTGAGGAATAGTAAAAGCCTGTCTGGCAAATCTGAATAGCTCTTCCCCTTTCCTGCTGAGATTAAAGTCCTTTCATTCTTCAAAGCTAAATAAGACCAAAGTGGTATAAACACTTTGTTTGGGGAATGGCTAGTAAACCCTGCTATCTCCACCTCATTCCCTGCCCATTCAGCAGGTCACCTTCTGCCTGAAATCCCACTGCAGCCTCTTAGTACCTGGATCTCATGAAACTGCAGGGCCATGATGCCATTTCTGCTGTAGCAGTGGCCACAGAGCTCAGTAGATGTGTTTCAGTTTTATCTAGCGTGCAGGGAGTTACAGTCAGGAGAAAAGAGACCACATAATACACCAGTTAAACCATGTCTGCTTCCCAGCAAGGTCACTTTCAGCCCAGAACTCCAGTGAAACAAACCTGTTCAGCCCAGTGTTGTGAGCCCTTCCACACTGTTGGAGGACAGGAACATATAAATGTCTGTCCTGGGGCTTGCTGCTCTGGTCTGTGATCCTGCCTGCTACTCAGTGCTTTATTTGGTCTCCTGGGTATGCCTTGCTATGATGTGTTTTGCTCAGAGTTAAATATAACCATTTTGGCTATTTAAATTATTTTGGAATACATATAGTCTTTAGCACTTCACACAGTTCTGGGCAACTCTGAAACAAAATTTCTTTACCTTTTTCTTCTTCCCAGGTTTTAACTTTTATAACCCAAAACTATTGCTGGGGTACACTTAGGCAAATCCAGTTATCTAGATTGCTCTGCTTTAATGCAGTCACGAAGTTCTGCTCCATACATTGCATGGGTACATATCTTTGTATCTCTTATATAACATTATTTTCTTAAATGTAAGTATCTCCCAAACAATATATGCCTCCAGTATGCAAAACAAATATTTTGGGCTCACAAGTGGGTGCCACTCTTATATGGGTGATCCCATACAGATCACCCATCTACATGAATTCAGAAGGGTCACATTTTAAGTCCATCTTAGTAATAATACAAAAATACATGGCTGTTTTGAAAAGCCTCACTACTTCAGTTTTATTGGCCTTTTATTAAAAAAAAAAAAGTAGAAGTTACAAGGAGGTATAAGATGGCTTTAAAAAGGTGGCCTTATGAGCTGTGTATTTATCAAACTCCTGGTGTATGAGAAGAAACAAAAACACACACTGATTATCACACTGATTATTTAAAAGTATGATCCACTCGTACTTAACCAAACCCACCAGAAATCTTCTCTTCAGCTTTACCCTAGCCACAGTTCCCCAACAGAATTTCAATTTATATCTCTTATATAATCAGAGCACACTTTCAGGAGATGGTTTGACCCCGAGGGAAGCAGGAGGGCTGGAGGGATTTGCTAATAGTCATGTGGTAAAAATAGTCTTTTCATAAGCACGGCGTGAAACACAGAGAATGCCTTTAAACGTACCCTAGCTGGCATCAGAAACAGCCCAGCCGGAGATGAAAAGCATCCTTCTGCTCAAATGTAAAAGGGAAAAGAATCCTATGATATTCTATAATGGTCCTTGTGAGTCACCCCAGTGTGCTCATCAGCTTGTCACAGGCCATCTCAGAAATGGCATCCCTTTCCCACCTGGCACAGAAGCACACCCTTTTCCTGGGCATTCAGGATCTCAGGCACCCCTTCCCTCCTTGAAAGCAGAATATACTAGCATCAGTCTCATGTCCAATTCCTCATTCCTGTAAGGAAGATCTCTTTCCAAGACAGTGAATTCCAGATCCTTATTCAAGGCATCTCCCTGCCCTTATATTTCTTCTCTTGTAAAACATAATCAATTCTCCTGTTCCCCGGGGACCTCAATTTCTTTAGGATTTGGGAGAGCAGCAATTGCTTTCCTGTCCTAAACAACACATCTAGTTTTCCTATTCTATCTGCAGGTTGGCTGTCTCTTTAATCCTCTCTTTCTGTAGCCAGGGAGTCTGCACTACTTGCAGGATTTTCCTGTCATTCTTGCAAATGAATTACTTGTACCTCTAGACTTTCCCATCAAGTATGGAGCTACCTATCTTGCTTCCATGAGATATAAAAAAAGGCACCTGTAATGAGGGCTGGGGTTTTTTTTTTGTCCACACAGAAGTACAGGAAACAAAACATATGCAAATTAAAAGTCATCTCCTCATAATGGGTTGTGGGTAGAAGACAATCCCAGCCTTTGTTATAATTCAGGAAAAGTGGTATTATGAAAAAGTAGTAGTCAAGGCATTAGTACAGGGCTTCGCTGTTATTAAAATAAAATACCTCTACAAATTTACTAAAAGTAACTAAATTCACAGCCAGTCTAAAGTGGATCTTTAAAGTAGGATTATATCTGGAAACCAAAATAAATGATATTATTGTTCATTTCAAAACAGAAACCCCAGAAAAAATGCAACATGTCGGTAATGTCTGATCTCAAAGATAACTATGCATAGAATTCTGTGCTGACCTGTAACTGCCCACTAACATCAAAAAATGTATATTTGCAGTAATCCATACTTGGAATTAGAAACATTTTAGCAAAGATGCTGTAGACTTGGTAACGAAGAGGTGAAAAACAGTGATCGTAGAGTGTAGAGAGGTTTTAATATCTTCCTCTTTGGGTAGAATTTTACAGTCTTTTTTTTTTCTCCTGAAGTAGTCTGTCTGTCTTCCTTCCTTACTTCCCTCTTTCCCTCTTTCCTTTTCCTTCCTTCCTTCCTTCCTTCCTTTTTTCCTCCCTCCCTCCCTCCCTCTCTGGAGAGAGAAGTAGGTGAAAGTCATGTCTGAGGTAATCACTGAGTTGAAAGTACATCAAGATAGAAGCAAGATGGGTTGTAGAGAAAACATTCTCATACAGAAGAGTAGTGGTGCATTGGACTAGACAACACAGGAAAGGGTGGAAGCCTGACTACTGATGGTTGCTGAAAATATGTAGCCCAACAATATGTAGCCAAACATATGTAGCCCAACATAAGCAGAAATGCCTATGACTCAAGGAAAGGAGTTAGTTTAGAGAGCTATTTCATTTGTGGACTGTCACAAAGAGATGATCCAATGGCTAAATGATCCTTCAGTTACAAAAGACCATGAGACTCCTCTCTCAATGGCTTTTCAGTGTCTCTTATCAATCCCTCATCTTGTAAGTCACTATAAATATGGACACTATTCTTGTTTGTGAGGGGATTTTTTTGTTTTGTTTTCTTGTAATGCCAAGAAATGTGCAATGCTAAGGTGGATAAAAATACAGGCAGAAAACCATTAATGTCTTCTAAAAACAGAAATGAATCATTCAGCAAGAGAAGAGCAAAAAAAACTTCATTAAGGCAAAATGCAGATTCTAGATGGGCATCCAGAATCAAACGGATCATTAGTTGAATGCCACAGTGGATCCAAGCATCCTGATGCACGTAAGAACCGAAATGTCCCTCAGGTGCCATCTGTCACAGGCACTCAGATCCTCCCCATGAGACTTTCTAAGAGAACCCAGGTTTATTGTTCTTGTGCACTACAGACATCCGTAACATGCCTGACCATGTGGGAGGATTGAGAGATAGGAGGAATTTTACTATCAGTGCTGTTCTCCTCTGTTGCTTCCCAAATTGAAAACTGGAATGATTCTGTGCTAAACAGGGACTAACTCTTTGAATACCCCTCAGGCAGTATTCCTATCGAATTAAAATTCACTCTCATTCTCAGCCTCACCAAATGCCCTTTGAACTATGGTGTTGCCACACTGCATCTTAGCAACAGAAGCCCCGTGATTTACTCAAGCAAATCCCTCGATGCAGAAGTCTCTTTGAAGTTACGTATTTAAGATAGGATTTTCTAAAGGTTAACCTGACTTACTTTGAAAGTTGAAGTTTGAAGTTCCTGTTGGTTTCTCTGAGAACTGTGAACCCTTTCTTGCAATATAGTCTCTTTAGAAGTAATAGTTATTGTTTTCAGTCATATTATTTCAAATAATTAAGACCAATAACAATTTCACCTAGAATCATTCTTGTCTGTTATTTTCTGACTGTGAGAATTCTCCTCTCAGAGTCTTTCCAACTTCTCTTCAGAAGCCAAAAAAAAGAGATTATTTTACATGATGAAAATCCTAGAATGATATGTTCCTTCGACAGATCCAAGTACTGATAAACCCTCTAAACATACAGTATTGAATATTATTAAAGAGGTAGATGTTTCTTCTCCAAGTTTGTCACATATGCCAGAGAACAGTCCTGGCACAACCAGCAAGGACTTGCTCTTGCTTTCACATGACATCTCATGGTTCTAATGTTTAAGTGGACATGAAAAATGCATCCGTAAAAGCACAAATCTGTTCAACGTTCACAGCAGCTTGAGGGAAAAGTGAAGACTACCCATCAGCTTAGCAATGAATGCTATCTACATTCATTTTCGTGAAGTCAGGACATCCTAGGTCTTAATCAGGATAGCTTCTTGGTTTGTTTCCTACACTTTTCAATGTCTCTGATTACCTTTTCACTGAACTGTCATGCTGGCCTGCTACATCCTAGCTCTATTCCTTTGTGTAAATCATGTAACTAATTACTCCTTCTGCTACTGTTGACTTAAACTGTCATCAAAGATAATCATCTAATGCAAAGATTTCAGATCTTTAGTAACAAATATGTCATTACTTCTGTTTTGATTTATGTTATAATTATCACTTTCTTAGCCCAAGGCCTCTGTCTTTGGAGTGCTCCCAAATTTGCAACATTTGACAGACTGGAAGAAGCAATCAAGAGCCTGCTTTCAGCTCTGCAGTATCTCATCATACCCATGCCTGGTGCCCAGCAAATTGAGGGCACTATACCTTCAAAGCAATTTATCTACTATGAATCTATTGAAATATTAAGTCTTTTAGTTAAATTATCAATAATTCTGTGGAATATTAGATGTTGCTTGTTACTCTTGTTAATCCAGGTTCAGCTGAGGTCTGCATCCCTGAACAAACATTGCAAATACACATTCAATTCTTGCTTGACTCAAAGTGAGTTTCCACCCAAAGTATATGGGAAAGGACAAAGTATGAAAGGAGAAAATGCTAACTAACCTAAAACTGATCCAATAGGGGAAAAAAAAAAGGGGGGTTGGGATTAGTTCTAACCTGATCAGACTTCTGCTGCAAGTATCCTTGATCTTAAAGGCAGCAGAAAGCTTGGTTTGTAAGCACTATATGGAATGCAGCAGTGGGAACAAAAAGATAACACTGTAAGGTCTCATTTGGGACCTAGTTTATGCCGACTTAAAGTGCTTGTGGAATTGCAGTGAAAGATCAATTCTCTTGGTCTATAGGTTGTGTTAAATAGAATTGCGGAGCATTTTCTTTAATATGTTGAAAGACAGTAAAGACAGTTACCACAGCACAATGATAGGTAGTATTTTGTTATGCTGAGATAGTATGGACATATGTCATAGCCCTGGAGATTTCTTGTGGGTCTCTCCATTGAACCACTCTGCTTTTCTAAAGAGAAAAAGCACTACTCTGCTTTCCTAGGTGGCTAGAGATGCAGAAAGTGCTGTTCCTCCAAACTGCCAAACGAGAGCCTGGGCTCAGGCAAGTGGTCTGCTTCACTCCTCGTAGGCAGGTGTCACTGCACCTATTCCATTTGTGGCAGCTTTTGCATCAAGTGGAAGCTATACTTAAACCCAACTGCGCACAGGGAGCAATCTGGGCCCCTATGTTCAGCTTTTGCACCACTAAAGGGAGGTCTCAGAGTGTCTCGCTCGTGTTCATTTACCTCCATCTTCAAATACCATGAACATCACAAGCCTCTGCCTGGAATTTGCTGTCTTTACAACTGCAAAATCCATACGTATGGAAGCAAGGATATGGCATATAAGTTTTAAAAGGAATATTTTCGTATAAGGGCTTTTTTTTTCAGTTACCCAAACGTTTGTTTACTAAAATATGCTAATCTTATCAATAACCCTATCACGCATTTTAGCACTTCCATAGTTTTTTGTATTTTCTCCCTTCAGCTGCTCCTCTGACTTCATTAAAAATACATTATTGTAGTCCATAAAAATATTTATAACATTTTTCTCAATTTCTAAATCTATCTTTCCCTGTATACATGATAATAGGATCTGATAACACTTAGCTAACGAAGCAATAATCTGCATATTGGAGTTTTATATTTCAGAAATTTATATTTTAAAGGTTGACTTTAGAATTTAAAATCATTAAAATGGTTAAAAACATATAACTAACAAAATTCCTTTAGTAATAATTTAGTCATTTTTATTATTTTCTACAGGTATTGCATATACATATTTTAGTTATTTTGATAAAGTTATCCTTATCCATCTTAACAAACAATAATGCAAATGTATGTCTTTACCACTATTGACAGTGACATTGCTCATAACTTTTAAATATCTTTATTTTCACTCCATTGTTCTTAAAAGTTACTGTTGAATTAAGGAACAAAATAGAAACCATGTAGCTTCACTGACCACCTGAGTATTGTATTCAATTAGCAAATAATAATAATACTTGGTAAACAGTTCTCAACACAGCCAACATAAATAAATTTGTGACCATAAAATTAGTTGATATACTTTATTTAAATCAGCAGAATTTACCTTGTTTTTAGATGCAAAGTCCTTTCAAGAGAGAAAACTGAAAAAATACATTATTGCATTGAACAAATCAGTAGTAGTATGCAGAACCCAATTAATGTCTAGTAGACGGATTCTGACACTGTTAATTTTTTTGGAGTAAGACACAAGGTAAACAAGTTAATGGAAATCTATTTGACTACAGATAATTTGCCTACAAGAAAAGGAGCAAATAAACAGGGAGAAATATTAGGTTGGAGATAACCATTTTATTTTATTCAAGTTTATTTCTGATTTCCTTTAGCTAGGTAGTGTTGTAGATAGAGCTGAAAAGTCATTGTATTTTATTACTCTCAAAGCCCTCAGTCTTCCTTATACCACATTGCATATATTTAAATTGTGAAATAGCCCTCATTGTTTCCTGATTTAAAATTTTCAGAGTTTAAATATTGAGGTGGTAATGTGCTTCCCAAATGGCCAGGATGGATTGTTAAATGAAATATACATCAGTCATTCCAGCCCATCCGTCTTTATTTCATAATTCCCAGACCAATGTTTCTGAATGGCTGCTCTGCACATAGATGGCCACTCTCCAGGAGGTCTGAATGCCCTGATAGACAGGTAGCTATAAAGATAATATATGATATCTACTGTCCTTGAATCACTGTATCAATGTCATGCAAATATTTAAAGTTAAATAAAACAGGGTCAATCTGGTAATCTGCTAGCTGCAGTACTGTCTAACAAGTTAGCTTTCCTGCCAGCAAATTCTTCATTAAGCACAAGTTATCCTAAAACAAACCACCACTAAAATCTCTCCAGATGTTAATATGAAAAAGTTCTTTTAGGCAAATAATTGTTGCCAAAAATGTTGCATGTGGCATTTTTTCTCTTTTCTTTTTTCCACTTAATCAAGCTGAAATGGTCTAAAGGCTTTTGTATATTGAAATCCGTGATTTAGGTGAAATATTCATAGTGAGGCACAGGGACACTCAATACAAATAGGGTTTAGGCTTTCACTGTTAACACTGAATTCCAACCTGAAATCTTTTTATACATGTTGCTCTTTTAGGAGTGAATCCCAAGAGGATTTTAATCAATCCACCACCATTTCCAACATGAACTGGGCACACATGACAACAAGTAATTTTTCATGTGGTTTTTGTGTAATAAATAATGCAGCCCTGGTGGTGCAATTAGCAAATGTTAACAGTGCTGGGCACCTACTCATCTTTGCGGTACCAGCATATTTGGGCATAGCTCCATTTTACTCATGCATTTATCAAAGTGCTTCTCAGGTAAGCTGTCATACACACTCAGGAAGTAAGAAACTGAAGTCAGAGGATCAAAAAAGAATTCAAGTTTGGAGAGGATCTCAGGAGGGCACATAATCCAAACTCTGCTTTTATGGTTTACCTTACATAGGTGCCCTGGAGCTACAAACTTCTGCTCCCCCAGCCAGGCCCAGCTGGTTTTTGCCTACTCCCATGGCACTGATTTATCAGCAGCCTGGGGCAATTTCCCTGCAGGCATCAGAATTTGCCTCAAGATTAGAAGCAACAGTGCAGCAGAGCAAAACCCTCCTGTTGCTCTTCCAGTTTTGAACTTACATGGTCATACACTCCACCTTCATCAGTCTCAGAGCCCCTAACACAACTGCTGCTTTTCCAGAAGTTTCCTGCAGAGGTGCAGGGGGGTTTCCACCCTGCTCAGGGCGGCGGATGCAGGAGAGGGGGAAGAGGGATGGAGGAGGTGGAACAGCTGCAGAAGCCAGAGCTGTGAGCTCCGTCAGCCTGCCTACCAACCCCTTTCTTAAGAAGGGGCATCGAATTCAGCCACAGCAACAGCAGCAGAAGCAGCTCTGGCGCTTGCTGGGCTTGGTGGGTGTTAGGGAACATGCGCGCTGTCAAAACATCTGCCCTTAGCGTCTGCAGCCTTCTCAGTTTTTTGGTAGGTAAACTACGTATCTTTTCTTACCAGAGGTTTTTCCTGTGGGCTGTGCACACCTAAGGAGTTGTGCACAGTTTATGGCAGTGAAACAGACAGTAATGTGATGCTGAGTCTTGCTAATATAATTTATTTTACTAATATACAAAGTAAGAGTAATAGTAGAGTACACTGGAAAAATCAATTCCATAATTGTAACTATTTCCATGAATACAGGGATAAGTAATTGAATAATTTGTTAGATAATTCCTCTCTAATAATATATATAGAAAATTCATATCAGATTATATTAATAGAACCTATTCCCTTTTACTAATTGTGCATAAAACCAGAATGATTACAGTAATATATTCTGTTCTCCTTATATGCATACATATTGCTTAGAGTATATATTTTATTGTATGATTCACATATGTCTGTGTATGAAATAATGTATAATATTTATAGGCATAATGTATATAATGTTACTTTGCAATTAAATCTATATGTTCTTAGGAGTTTATATTCTCCTTGTAACAGGCATATATAATCTTAATGTGATCTATAATTATATATCATGTTATATCCTCTATCCTTTACATGATTATCTGATACATTGTTACTAAAACTATAACAAAAAGCAGCTCTTTAAAAGATTTCAGATGTAAACGAATAAGAGAAAATGAGAGTTTGGAGCGGGACGGGGATGGCATTTTAAAAGCACATTCACAAACTGTTTGACTCAAGTGTCTCTCTGCTGGGAAACCTAGATTCTGCTAGGTATTGGGACCCATTTGCAGGAGAAGGTTTAGCTAAATCCTCTCACCGTTTCATGAGTTATTTCTGGATGGACCAAAATAACCCAGTGTGTACACTGCTAGGAATTTGCTTTTTTTTTTTTTTTTTTTTTTCCTCTAGAAGACTGGGGAAATAAAGAAAAACAAGTCAGGTTCTATTTCTTTGTTTAGTTTATCAAAAAAAAAAAAGAAAAAAGAAAGAAACTTTGTGTTTGGAACTTATCCTTCCTCTGTCCCCATACTGTATTTTATGGGCTTATTCATAAGATTTTTTTTCTGGCAGGTGATATTGGTGGAGGGGTGGTATGATAACAAAGGATATGGATAACAAAGATATGACTGCTGGCCCCTGGAAAAGCCAGATGAGTATAATATGCTAGAATATGGAGGTGAGTGAGTCCTAATATTGCTCAGGGAAGAATATCTCAAGGTGGGGGGATGGTTGAGAACCCGAGACTGAGAAATTCGAGCCAATACTCATAATATGTGTCATGTGTGGCAGAAGCTATCTGATTTGATGATGGCCTCTCTTTCTGGAGGAGTAAGTGAGAGGAAATAGCCAAAAGATATTCCTGAGCAGTGGCTTATCAAGTATTCATTGTTTCCAAAAGAAAAGTAATAGCAACAACTGAATCCCTTTTCTCACAAGAAATTGAAATCATGTTCAATGAGGGCATTTATTTCTCATTAGAAAACCAAAATCAACTTAGCTCAAGCAAAGCAAACAGCCAGTTATGCATTGCAGTAAAGGCTATAGAGTCATTACTGAAATTTTACAGTGCCTGTGCAAAAGTGGACTGTGTATAAACCCTCCAGCCGATAAGTAAACTTCTCATATCTACTTTTCATGCACTTTGCCCTTGAGCAAAAATCTTCCGTAGGCACTTAAAGGCATCTCAGATATTTAACTGCTCATTTTAGCCAGCTTCAAAGATGAATTTATGGAGATAGGATAATCAAAAATGGAATAATTTTTTTATATTGAAGATTGAAAAATAGTTAAGGGGTAATTGAAACACCAGAAATTCCATACAAACCTGAGAAAAGCCTTTTCTGCAGTAAGAGTGATTGAACACTGGACCAGTCTGCCCAGAGCATCTATGGATTCTCTAACCCTGAAGATGTTAAAATCCTGAGCAACCTGTTCCGAATCACCCTGCTTTGAACAAGGATGTGAACTAGGCAATATCCAGAGGTGCTTTCCATCTTCTACTCTTCTGTGATTCTATGACTCTGTAACTTTGAATAAAGGGCTTAATAACTGATATAAAAGAACAATTTTGTATATATTGGAAAAGATCGGTCCAGGCAGAAAATGTTCCAGTATGACTTCAGGGAAAAAACAAGAACACTTGAGAAATTCTTATATTAATAAAATACTCTGGGAAAAATATTGCAGTGTCATACTCTGAGCTAAATATGATAGTTAAACACTCTCTCAGTTCAGACTGAAGAGTGAAGTTCAAGACTGTCTAGACAATTACCAGCTAAGTCCTTTTTCCTCATGTGAGTTTACTACAGCTCAACATTTATTATTTATCAAGTAGATAACTTGTTTAATGCTAGTAAATCAAAGTGTGAATTGAGTACAGAGGAAACTAATATGAGTGGGTTGCTTAATTAGCATATGTCCTTTGCAAGCAATTTTGTAATGAACTACAAGCTTTATCTTGCCTTTTTTAATGATAATTCCTTGTCAGCTTCTGGGCACTGTTAAAAGCAAAGTATGAGGCAAATGCTGTCATGGATTTAACTTGCAACCTGAGATCTTCAAAGCATTTAGAGGTGTGAGTATCTAGCACGTAAAGAATGGATTTGTGTAATTTTATAGGTCCTTTGCAGAGAACGAATGTTTTTTTGGAAAGTAATTCAGTTGAAATTTATGTTGGCCTTTTCCTTCACTCTGTCATGTAGTCTGAAACTCAGACCTATATTACCTTTTAGTGAAAATCTTACTAGAATTGTGTGTAAATCGTTGTGTTACAGTGTCTTACAAAGTATCAGCACTTACAATGATTGTTTAGTTTCCAATACAGATATGAAATCTACAGGTTGCTTTACAATTAATTATATACTAAAATGTGTACTAAAACTATTTTGACTATTTTTGATTCAGAAAAAGCTATAGGAACAATAGCTAAAATTCACATTTTACTTTCGCTTCCCTCCCTACAACACAGTAAGTTCTACTGCTGTATGCAACTGTAAAATAGAAAATTATGTCAAATATTTTGGTCCATATTTGTATCGTTCCCAGGACTGGAAATGGTATGTATCCAAAGGCCTCCAGAACATTCTCTGAATGGAGATTTTTTCAACTTGACCTATAGAGTCCTTGCTTCTGATGACTTTTATCAATATGCGGTGCAAAATGGAATCCTATCTTACAGGTATTGCAGCCTTTAAAAGTGCTTTTATGATTATGAGTTAATGTACATACAGATATTTTATGTAACATAACTCTTACAGACTTTGGACCTTCTCACTAGGTATCTTCAAATTCTGTTTGCCGTTGTATTTCTCACTTTGCATTTTTTCCCCTCACATTTGTTACCATGGCACATTCTCCTGCACAGGCAAGGATATGCATGGCACCCTGTATCTAAATTACTGTCTTGGTGCATCTCTGAACATTGATTTTGCCTTCGCTACCTCAAGGGATTTATGACTGAAGTTCTTGCACAGTAGATTCCACAGTAAGTGTGCCCTTTAACCTCTTTTAAGTATATTTGAAGCCTACAACATGAATACAAATAAATAAATAAATAAATAAATAAAAAGCTGGACCAGATCTTGAATCCATTGGTTTTAATTGTGGAATTTTAATTTTAATATGTGGAATTGAAATCAGCATAAATGTGTATATATCAACTGGGAGACTGCTAGTAAATCTAGAAAATCAAGATTAAGCAAAAAATATTTGTGTGGACAACTCCAGGTCTCTAAAAGGCCTGCAATCTTACACCATGTTCTGTATAAGCAGCACCCTATGTACATAAACAATGTCCAGTATTGAGTCTGCAGCCGTATTTTCCCACATTCTATATGGTATTTTGTTGATCTGAGAATGTGCTCATGGAAAAAACTCACTTTTCATAGAAAAATGTCATCTGCCAGTGTCAATGTTCACTTTGCGAAGTTCATCTTGTAAAAGCTGTTATCTTCAGATTTTCTTGGATATTGAAAGATGGCTTCAAATCTGTTTGTAGTAGCAAAAAAATCAGTTTCATATTTTGATCATCTGAGTACTATGGTTAAAATGTTTTGTAAAATCTGTTTTTCATGTTTTCAATATTTTCTCAGTAGTGGTAGATCCAATAAATGTGAAACAGTTTCTTCTCACTGCCTACAAATGAATCTGTTGCCTTGTCTTTCCAAGGAGACAATCTCCCTTAAAGTAATAAGAAACTTTAGAAAATTCTTGACTTTGTACACTTCCTTGTACATAGAGAGAATTATGAATACTAAACAAGAGATTGATGCTGCAGTTTTTCAGAAGGATCAAATTTGAAAATTATTTCAAGTTAGGAGTATATGGCTGTCTCTCAAGTTTACAGTATCTGACCCAAATATGACGGTGGTTGGCAAGCTATTGTATTGGCTTCAGCAGAACTGAATGATTCCCTAATAAAGTTGTTTAAGTGCAAGAAAGCTGCAGAATGCAGGGTGAATTTTAGAAAGCAAACATGAAGAGAAATGCCTTGTGCACTTAGGCACCAACTTGCTTAAACATTTCCTTCAGTATGTAGAATTTCAGCTTTGAGAACAATAGATATTAGTATATAATCTACTTAGATGTCTGAGGATTTACAAATTAGTCTGTCTCAGTTTTTAAGCATGCCTGTGCTTTTGTAAATGGAGCCCTAAAATATGATCTGTGTCCATTTGATACCCTATATTTCTGTTTATGTTACAATGCAGTATGTTTTGTAACTCAATTACTAGTCAGTTTGTACTTTTTGCAGGAAAAAAAAAATCCCTGTTTTCTAGCATTGCTTAGAAACTCAAACAGAGTGGGGAAAAGTGTTGAAACAGTGACACACATATCCATGTAGCTGCATTAATTTTTCTATGGTGAACTTTTACAAGTATCTACCCCTTTTCGCAGAACAGTCTACTCTCAAAGTCCAGTTTTACTTTAAATATTTTTATTTGGTAATCATATCTGATATTGTTGTCCAAAATAGTTAATTATCCTTGGCTGTTCGGGCTGTGGAGCAAAACTGAGTAGTATGTATGAATCCCACAAATTGATGAATGTTAAAAACCCTGAGAATGAAAGTAGCCAGTAACACAGAATTCTGTTAGTGTGTTCTGCTACAGTAATAGTATGTGCTTCTGTGCCAGATGCAGCACTGCCAAGTTGCCCCATGTGAGGGTGCAGTCAGGATGAAGAGATAAGTGCAGGCTGGCAGCTGCTTGGAGCAACAGTATCTGCCAGGACTTCCTACCGCATAGCAGCAGATGGTGGTCCAGTTAACAGCAGCATTCACTGCTCCTGGATGCCTTCAACCAAAAAGTAAAACAAAAGAAAAAGAGCTGCTCAAACAATATTTTTCTTGCTGCATGTCTCTGGTGCTAATTTTTCTGTGCAGGATAAACAACAGGCTCTCATGTTCTTGTTAAAAATTTGAGAAAGGAAAAGTGATTTTTTCTCTCTCTTTTGTTTGTTTGCTTTCTCTCCCTGTTGTGTTGCTAGCAATGCCACTGCTGCAAAGTTCTTCTGTGAGGAGCAGCAATGCCCAGCCAGCTGGAAAGATGCAATGGGGAGAACTGCTGTGTCCACTATGCTAATATTCACTCCTGTCCTTTGGCCTTCATGGTTAGTATGGGAGGGTGTTTGCCTGCTGTTTTCTTGTTGCTGGATGAGACAGTTCAATAACCAAGTTCAATTTTGTAAAGTCTTTTTGAAATTAGTTAGGTCGGATGTGCAGTTCACTAAAAAGACAGGAAGGATCTCTGCTGATTTTGTAAAGTTTTGAACAGGACAGAGAGTTTGCAAAGAGAATGTCCAGATTTCTCGACAAGATGGTATTTGGAATCTCTCATTATGGATGATATGGCCAGTTTTATCTCTTTGAGATCAGTTGCCTCAAAGGTAGCTTGCTTTTGTGTAGCTACATCCTTCTGTGTGAAAACTCAAAGCCTCAACAGCAACTCCAGCTCCTCGTAGGACAGATGCTCCAATCCCTTCATCATCATACTGGCATACCATTGGACTAGCTCCAGTAGCTCCATGTCTCTCTTAGGCTGGGGAGCCAGAATTGAATGCTCAACACCAGATGTGGCCTCACTAGGGCTGAGCAGAGGGGAAGGAATCACCCCTCTTGACCTGCTGGCAAGGTTCTGCTTATTGCACTCAAGGACCATAGGCCTTGTAGGCCACAAGGGCATATTTCTGCCTCATGGTCGGCTTGAGTTCAGCAGGTCCCAGAGGTCCTTCACTGAAAGGCTGAACTGTCCAGCTTTGTTTTAAAATTTCAAGGATTTCAAATTTCTGCTTGCCAAATATCAGGCTATACATGTTGGCTGTCGTATAGCAAAAACATCGGAGAAATGTCATTATATAAAATTGAATTTGTATTTCAAAGTAAACATCTTTTTGTTTGTTTGGAGAATTTCTCTCTCTCTCTTTTTTTTTTTAATGGTGTAATCATTTCTAAGGCATTTTACTTTATTCCATTTCTTTTATTTTGGTTTGTGATCCTACAGTGCACTGAGAGAAATGCCTGAAGAAATATCTGAAGTTAGGAGGCAAAGTTCATCTTTTCAAAAAAGGAACAGTGCCAGATCCTCATAATAATCCTATATAGCTGCAGTGGCAAAGAAGTTTTAGTTTTAGGAGACTTAGTGAAAAATGCTCTGTAAACAAGCATTGACACCGGAAAGATGTCTTGCGTACTTCTTAGGGGAAAAAAAAGAAAAAGAAAATGTTGGCATATTATATGCCAAACTTCAATAAAACCACTTTAGAAACATACAAAATTTGGAATACAATTCAATGTCTGGTAATCAAACACGAAATTCTAAATAAGTGTATTGTCCTTGTTGAATTACTCTGGGTAGAATTTGGGACCAGGTTTTGGCTCATGTATTTTAAACAACAATGAGATTTGGGAGAATTTTAATTAATTACTAGTGCAATTATTTTTTCTTACTGTCTTTTATCACAGAACAGTATTGTTCGTGCTTTGGCATTTTAAAAGAGTTTTTAGAATTTATCCTTTTGTTTGTGGTTACAGAATAAAATTTTAACAAGTTAGAAGATGAGGAGCTAAGATTTTCATTGTGTCATTGTTTAGTATCATAACCCATCTGTCTCATAAAGGGTAAAGGAGGAATATGTGGTCCGTGTATTCCAGATGATGACCAGATATTTACCCACATTTTGTCTCTAGTTGGTAAAATGAGTCAAAGAAATTGGACTGCCAAGGTAGGGTACACTTATTGCATATAGAGTTTTACACAGTTTTATTTATTTTTTTTTTCCAGATCTTATTTCCTAGTGGTTTCTTGCAGTTCATGTGCTTGGTTTGCTCCTCAGTGTTTATACATGTGTGTAAGTGATGCATACGACTGAATGTTATCTATTCCCAATGGATTAACTTGGAAGCAATTGTTTTTCACACTACCAGTCCATCAGTGGTAGAAAGAACAGGGATGTGAAGGAATAAAGTAGCTTACTGTGTCCATTTAAGACCTGCACTGCTGATACCTTGCACTACTGACTGCACTACAGTACAGGTTTAACATGATGATTATGGGTTTTCTATCAAGGAGTAGTAACAAGAAAGCAAATGTGATATGGGTTTTCTACCAATCAGAAGTAAAAATAAAGCAGCTGTAACAGGATGCATGGGCTGGCTGTCTTGCCTGATGAAAGGAATACACACCAGTGTGGGAAATCAGACCTGCTTTTACTGCAAGACTCATCTTTCCCGCTCTTGTTTGCCTCCCTAGACAATCTCCCTGCCATTCTTAGCTCTGGAAAATAAAGTCATTCTGTTGCAAAAGATCACAACTGGATGACTGTTATCACAAATTCATAGCACATATCTGTGTAGTTTTGATGCTTTCTGCTTTCCTTATATGTTTGGCAGGTCGTTTTGGTTCATGTGGGTGTGACTTCTCTCATTGCACACATCAGAGTTGGGAGAATGCAGGCTGTGCTGGAAACAAAAACCACAGTCCTTCCTGCAGTAGGTATGACATAGAACAACATTGTGAGGGTATTGCCCATGGATTCCAAATCTAAATATTTTTGCCAAAGTCATGCAAGTATATCAAGATGAAATGTGACTCCTATTCCCTTTACAGTGCAGTATATAACAGATGTCTTTCTAAAATTCTTCTATACTGTCATCTGAAAAAAATATAGTTTCTCCTTCCCTACATATGAATATGGAACACAGAGAGGCCACTCTTGTTAAACAGGTAAAGCCAAATACTTCAGCTATCAGTTTTAGGCTCATTCAGTTGTGCTGGGGATGTGGAAATACTCTTTCAGTGTGTACGTTATGATAATATGGACACTTTTCATCTGAAGGGGAGTAGATTACCCTTACCAGTTATATAAACCTTCAGTCATTCCCAAAGCCAATAATATGCTTTAGTAAAGCTGGATATATACAAGTGGAAACACTAAAAATTCTCTTAACCATACAATAGGAAGCAATTAGATAAAAGAAATGTATCTTATTTCATAAATTGAACACATGATCTGAAAAAAAAGTGGAGTAAAATAGGAATGTCATTGCAGTATTCATACTACCAACTCTTCTGACAGTTTATGAATATACTTCCCAATGTTATGAAAAAATAAACTCGTAAAGCAACCTCTAAAAAGTCAGACAGTTGCAGCTGAGTTTTCTAGTAAAGTTACAACTGACTTAAAAAAAAAAAAAAAAAAAGGTTTTGCAGCTGTAGCCCTTAGGCAGAGGATCCTGGTGTTACAGTGCAATCATAAGAACCATGAAGAGTTATTATTGAGTGCTGGATTTTTTGTTGTTGATGATTTTTTTCAAAATAATTATTACCAGAATAATCCCCTTTGCTTCTCTCAGGAAAAAGAGAAGCACAGAATACTATTAGCTTAGGTGTAGAGGTAAAACTAATACACCATTCAAGACAAGGGAGATGCAGTTTTGGTCTCCAGAGCTTTGATTTTAAATCATACCAAATGTTGTTGATAATTTTCATGAGACCTTGGAGACAGAAACTATCCTTGATAAATAACTTGTAAGGATTAATTCTGCAGAAATTCTTCAGAGTACCCAGAGTATTGTATGGCTGCTGCAGAAAACCTTCCTACTTCTAGGGGTCCCAAAGGCTGGATTAAGTACACAGAATAAAAGAGAACCTTTGTCTTAAGGAACTTTGAGTCTCAGAAAAGAAGACGAATAATGGAAAACAGAGTATGCACAAACATGTGAAAGGTTCTCATATCCTAAGCAGTTTTGACTGACCGAAGAGACCTTGTATCACTTTGAAAGTCAAAATAATTCTTTCAGACTCTGGGTGCCATCTCTGAATTTTACAAAATTTCTTCTTTCAGGTACTCTGAGTCTCCTGCAGCCCAGAAGTGTGTTTGAGATTGAATTCAGCCTTAAAGTTGGAGGAGATTGCCTTAAAACATCCTTATTCATATTTCCTTTTCTGATCAGTTTGTGCAGATGGCTCTTGTGAGGAAGAGGAAGGCTGCTCGACCTGCCCAGCTGATTGTGGGGAATGCCCACTGTCTTCTGATGCTCGGATAGCCGTTGCCTTACCCGTGTGTTTATCTGCACCAGCTTCATTTTGACTATCACAGTAAATATTCTTTCTCTCCTCTTATTTCCTGTCTCTCACTTCCATGACTTGGTTATGCAAAATGCAGTTCATTCTAAGAACAAGGATAGATTTTCTGAATCCAGAAACTGTGTGCTGCGTAAGAAAGTAGAAGGGCAAGAAAGAAAATACTTTCTTGGCTTCTTTATGAAGGCAGACTAACTGAATCAGGAGTTTTCATCCTGGAAGAAAGATGCCTTAAGACGAATACAGCAGAGGGATATATAAGGATAAAGAAAAGAGTTATTAAAATTCGGTACAACCTGAGAAATATTGGGCCAGGTAAAGTTATCAGGCTGCAATTTTAAAAGAAACAGAAGTGTTTCTCCCTCCAAGTAAAAGTATATTGCAAAATTAATCCTTCAGAATGCAGTGGAGGCCAGAAGGATTCATTAATTTGAAAAAGAATTAGGTAACTTCATAAAGCAAATAGGTCCACCAGAGGCCATTAAATCGAATAGTTCAAATACAGCTTCTAATGCAGTGCATTACACATGGGGTGTTTTTAACACATTGATACCTGAAGATTGAAAGAGAATAATACTAACTTGTTCTTTCTTTTTATTGTTTTTACAGGCTCATTTTCTCGATGTAAGCAAGGCACAGAAAAGTTTTGTTCCATTAAAAAACACTCAGCTTTACTCTAGTAATTGTCTGTTATTATAACAGAATCCTGAAGGGAAAATGAAAGGGGCATGTGCAGAGAGGTGAAAAAATATAGGAGAAGTCCTTTTAGATCCTTTGAAAAGGCAGTACATGTATAAAGAGGAGACAGCATACTAATATGGTGCATTTTTTTCACAATGCTTCTGGGAAACTGGATTTACATTCCTAATGTGTCTTCATCTTGAAAAAAAAATATTTCTGAACATCATGGCAAGAAAATAGTAGGGAATTATTTGAAGACACAGATTCTAGAGAGATGTAGATATATATATTGACTATGTACATAACAGATGGCTTGTTTGGGGCTTGACTTATAAATCTTCCAAATTGTTCGGCTCTTCTTACCTCTGAAACTGCTTCTCTTTTTGTCTCACTCTGTAATTGTAGAGAATGTGAAGAACTCAAGTGAGCTGAAAGGGAATGGGCAGAGGAAGGCAGGTGGCCCAACAAGTAGAGTCCTTAGGCAATCGCAGCTTGATTTTTGGCTCTATTCTATACCTCTCTGCTTGACTTTCAGAGTTAGGAAGTAAAGCACTTTTGAAAACTAGTCTTTAACATCCCCGTGTCTCTGTTTCTCATTTCAGTATTTGTAATGCACAGCATTGTTGTGATAATGTACTATAATAACCGTACTGTAAAATCATGTAATCTGATGGAAAAATGAAATTGAACAGATGAGAAGTTCAGACAAGCTTTAGTAAAGTATTACAGTAGGCAACAGTTGGCATTTCACAAAAAGTGAATAACTTTCATAGATTTATGTAAAGGACTTGTAACAAAACATATAATCATTCATGTAGGGGAGAGGATTCTGTTCAATGGCCAGAAGTCACTTCTATCTACTAAGACTTTGTTCAGTTGCACCTTTGCAAAAAAAATAATGCAGCTATCTTTAGAGAAACTTGGAAAATACATGAAAGACTTCGTTATGATGAAGTCTGCATGAGTCATAAAGCTCTACCAAAACACTGACACAATCTCCACAACACATTCCTCTGTTCCTCCAATATTGTCTGGGTGTACTGTTTCAACAAATGCATATCTAATCTTCAATCCCAGTCTATAGAACAGGGTAAGAGAGATGGCAAAATGCTTTTTTGATTTTACGTGTTGGTGTTGATGGTAGTTACTACAGCAGTATAATTTTATCTGCAACTCATCTTTCGAAAGCCTGAGTTTATAAATTCTGTATTTATTGGTCATTTTAGCTTTTTAGTAAATCAGTTATGAGTAATATATGATTTATGCCAGAGTATTTTATATAAAACTGTCTCACTTGAGCAGCAGAATTGGACTAGATGATCTCTAGAGGTCCCTTCCAACCTTAACCATTCTGTGAATCTGTGATTCTGTGATTTGTGGATTGATACACCCTGTACTGCTTCTTTTCTTAGGGTGAAGGGTGTAATGTGTTCTTGTTATGCACTTAGGGAACAAAGGACATTTTCATGACATGAGGTAATGTGAAACACTCACCAATGTCTGTTCTGATATCTAAATATACTGCATAAAAATACTAACATGAATGGAAAGTGTTTGTACCCATTGCGAAATGTTATATCTGATTAGACTGAGAATATAAAATAGTATAGTTTGTAGAATACTTGGTATTAGATCAGATTTCAGGTAGAAGTAGCCTTTTATATTTGAAAAACTCATCTCTGTCTTAAGCCCTTCAAAACCGGTAGGGTCGCATAAAGAATTAATTTTATTTATTTTTGTAGTGGTTTCAGTGTTAGAAGCAGAAGATATTTTGGGATGAAAGCTAGGTTATAGACTGCACCTGCATTAAACAAGGTTAGTACTTTATCACTTGGGTGCTATTATCAGTGTCACTAATTGTTTTGTGAAAGAATATCACTCATAAGTATGTGTTTGTGTTATAACAGTCTACCAAAAGATTTATCAATGTGCAAAATGTACATACAAAGTAATCATTATTGTAACCTCTGTGGATTGATCACTGATCTTTTTTATTTATCAAGAACTTTCCTGGGGAAAAAAAACTTGCAAGGAAACCAACAATACTGTTCAAGGCCTAGAAGCAATAGCAACTTAAAGTAATGAGGGCTGATTAAGTCATTAATTTGGCACCAAAGAACATGTCTCTTCTAGTCAGAACTACCCAGACATACCTACTAGACTGAGATGAACATCTGCCTAAAAAGAAAAATACATCAGTTGTGCTTCTACAAGGCAATGTAGCTTATGCTGTGAAGAATTATTTTTTCAAGATAACTCCTTTTCTGGTGCATTGCGCAATATAGATACACTCTTTTTTCAGACCTATCCCAGGGATCTCTAGCGTGTTCCTGGGTGGAATGTTCTAGGAAGGCTCCAAATGTCAGTGTAATTTTTAACTGCATGTGGAGAATACTATAGTGTGGGAACATGGCAGTCCTGGTTCAATGCGAGATGCTGAACTCTCCCTGCAACACTATATTGGATACTGATACCAGGGAGATTTGAGAGTTCTGAGCAGCACTTAGAACAATGGATCCAGCTTGGAGCTTAATTCAAGGTGGCAAAATGATCTGTTATTTATTAATTCTGCTTCCAAATCTATTTTGTTACCTTGAGCTGGTCAAGAGGTATTAAAAAATATACATTGAGATCACTGATCTTTTTTCATCTGACTGTATTGTTGCTCTTCTCTGACTTCTCCCTGGTGTCATAATCACTTCCCACGACACTGTACTTTACAGTTTTCTAGGAGCTTCAAATAGACTTGTTAAAATATGGCATAGAGCTTGCTCTGCTTCCCTGGGTTTTGTCATCTGCATCAAAATATCAGCAAGGGTTGATTGTCCCGAGAGCAGGAAAACTTGCAGCAAACCCTAAGTTCTAGTGTGAGAGGACTCTAGCAATGCTTCACCTCTGGAGATTTGTTATATTTTACATAGTATTTGCATTCTAAGCAACGCTCTTCTGCCTTACATATTACCAAGACCAGTCCTGGATTTGAAGAATTTAATCTGTCTGTCTGCCTAGGAGTGCGCACCTTTGCAATAACATGCATCTTCAGATGTCCATTCTCATCTCACATCGCATTTAGACTGCACAGGATGGACAGCTACAGAAAGCCTGATGAGCGTGCACCTAGTAACTCCAGTGCCAGCTGTACTACTGCTCTGAGCACAGCATCAGCCAGTATGCCCAAGAAACAGCACTTCACACAGACTGGGAGATAGTAAGCCAACACAGTCCTTATTTTCTGTATTTCTATACTGTAAACTTACTTTCGTTTATGCTTCTTGCCACATTATAGTAATACAAAAGCTTGTATTTTTCTTGTTAGGCTGAATCCAGTTGGTACTTCTCTGACTTCTGTCAGAGGAGTATATTGGCTGTGGGATATGCTCACATAGAGCATATCTCTTTGGGACATTTTAAAATTTGGCTATCAGTTCTCCTTCACTCTTTGGGACATTTTAAAATTTTAAAATTAAAATCTTTGGGACAAATTTTAAATGATCTGGATCACACTGTGAATATACACACATCACAACCATACATGCAGTCAGTACAGCCTTGTACTGCTATCTAGGAAGGATGGGTTCCTGAACCCTACAGTGGTTGTCAATATGATGGATTACAAAGCACTTTGTCTCTTAAAAACAATGTAATTGTGGATGGGGGTGGAATTTGTGCACAAACTTAAGTGATACTTACATTTGAATATACGGAAGAGGATCTGTGCTGTGAATGATGGAAGGGCAAGAACAGCTGTCTCCATATGACTGGCCAGAGGAGAGGCTGCTTTCTCAGCACAGATCACTGTTCTGGAGTACCTCAGCCACTTCATAGAATCATACAATCATAGAATGCTTAGGGTTGGAAGGGACCTCTAGAGATCATCTAGTCCAACCCCCCTGCATACGCAGGGTCACCTAGAGCACATGGCACAGGACTGCGTCCAAGTGGGTTTTGAAGATCTCCAGAGAAGGAGACTCCACAACCTCTCTGGGCAGCCTGTTCCAGTGCTCTGTCACCCTCACTGTTAACAAATTTTTCCTTAAGTTCCTATGGAATTTTGGGTGTTTCAGTTTCCGGCCATTTCCTCTAGTCCTATCAGTGGCCACCACTGAAAAGAGACCATCACCGTCCTCTGCACTCCCTCCCTTGAGGTATTTATATACACTGTTTAGATCCCCTCTCAGCCTTCTCTTCTCCAGGCTGAACAGGCCCAGCTCCCTCAGCCTCTCCTCATAGGACAGATGTTCCAGGCCCCTGATCATCCTTGTGGCCCTGCACTGGACTCTCTCCAGCAGCTCCACATCCCTCTTGTACTGTGGAGCCCAGAACTGGACACAATACTCCAGATGCGGCCTCACCAGGGCTGAGTAGAGGGGCAGGATCACCTCCCTCGACCTGCTGGAGACGCTCTTCTTAATGCACCCCAGGATCCCATTGGCCTTCTTGGCCACGAGGGCACACTGCTGCCTCATGGTCAACTTATCATCCACCATGACACCCAGGTCTTTCTCTGCAGAGCTGCTCTCCAGAAGGTCGGTCCCCAGCCTGTACTGGTGTCTGGGGTTATTCCTCCCCAGGTGCAGAACCTTGCACTTGGCCTTGTTGAATTTCAAGAGGTTTTTCACCGCCCAGTTGTCCAGTCTGTCCAGGTCCCTCTGGATGGCAGCGCAGCCCTCTGGGGTATCGGCTACTCCTCCCAGTTTGGTATCATCAGCAAACTTGCTGAGGGAGCACTCTGTGCCTTCATCCAGGTCATTGATGAATAAATTGAACAGGACTGGACCAAGGACTGACCCCTGGGGGACCCCGCTAGCTACAGGCCTCCAACTAGACTCTGCACCACAACTCACCACTCTCTGGGCCCTGCCATCCAGCCAGTTCCTAATCCACCTCACTGTCCACTCATCTATCCCACACTTCCGGGGCTTGCCCAGGAGGATGTTGTGAGGGACAGTGTCAAAAGCCTTGGTGAAGTCGAGATAGATGACATCCACCGCTCTCCCCTCGTCTATCCATCCGGTCATTTCATCATAGAAGGCTATCAGGTTAGTCAGGCAAGATTTCCCCTTGGTGAATCCATGCTGACAATACTCAGTGTCCAGCACAGATGTTTTTACACTGAGCATTCTTGCTTATTTCTGAATGATTACATCATTACCATCATCATCTTCCTCAGATAAATCAAAGACAAATGCACCAACCAATGGTGGAGGATGGAAGAAAAGGGTAGCAATTAGATGGCCAGTCTTATCACTGAAGTATTCCCATCTGCTGCCTCAGACTTGTTGTGTGTATTTACAAGTACCACTTAAGTATCTGAACAAGTCTCTGATGGATTTTATTAATTTTTCCAAGGAAAATTGTTTTACTGCCTGTCAAACACAGCTAGTTCATCCCTTAGATTGGTAATCGTAAGAGCAGAAGGGTATCGGTCAGTGATCAATGGTGAATCTCCAGAACGGACAGAAAAGTGATGGTACATCAGGGATGTGTGGTATGTGTTTTGCTAGCTTTGACATTTCCTCTGCAGCAGCTCAGCCTCTCAACAAGACTAGACTCACTCTAGCTCTTCCTACGCGTAGTTCCAAAAGCCATCCACAGAGCAAGAATGCTTGAGGTTAAGCCTTAATGCTTCCCTGATCATTGAAACAGCATCCTGCTTGTACGATTCAGATTCACAAATGGACTCCAAATCCCTGCTCCATCTCTAGAGCTCTGAAACTTATCTCTGTATTAAAAACTAGCAGTTTGCTGTCCTAACCTGGCTAGCTTATGAAGTTGGATGAAAACACTATGACCAGCATTATCATTCTGTTGCAGTGACGGTAGAACACTGACCATAAATAAAATTATGAAGTAGGCATTCAGCCTGTCCAAATCCATACGTAAAGAGGTAAAGCAAGTGAGGTAAGAAGTGAAACCTGAGAAATGTATATTTTTCCACTGGTTCAAGAGAGGCTACAATCCATCCAAATTTGACTGCAGACTCATGTTCTCCTCCCTTTCAAATTTTGATACCTCATCAATAACTCTTTGTGCCTTTTTTTACTTGTCCCTCTATATTGTTAGAGAATGCAGTTGGATTTCCAATTACCACACAAGAAGTAGGAAGGAGATACATGAAAGTTGCTAACATGCTGTGATTTCTTTCTTTCTTTCTTTTTTTCAGAGAACTTGACCATCCCAATCTCTGCAAAATCACTGGTGTGGTATAAAAGTATCAAATGTTGCAATAGTGACTGAATACTGCCCCAAAGACAGCCTGAGTGATGTTCTACTCAATTAAGACATCCCTTTGAACTGGGGCTTCAGGTAAAAAAGCCTTTTGAAAATCTACACAGTACAAACTGTGCTGCTATATTTGTTGTTTCAGATAAGATGAAAATTACAGGTAAAATCTGGGGGAAATAGCTTTTAATGTGGAGAAGATGAAGAAGAAAGAGAATTCAAACATTCAGTCCAGTTGCAGAAAGGATACATTTTGCTTAAATTTTCTCTCTTTTTTTTTTTTACTTAAGATTCCCTAGAAGTGACATAATCTGAAAGTGAAGTTTTATATGCAATTACAAGATTTTCTGGTTTCCTGCACGTTATTCAATGGACTATAGGTATGTACTACATGTATACCTGCTGGAATGTCATGCATTCTCTCAGGTTAGATTGCACAAATAAGAAATTGGTATCTCCATACTGCCTATATCTACAGGCACAAATGTTCCTCTACAATTTGTTTCAAAATAGTGTGGTTGAATGCAATTTGACACTGTGTTGGTATTTTTGGATATTCTCATATTGTTTACCGTAACAATGTTTTTGGGTATTCTCATGTCTTTACCATTTCAACATAGACTTCTCTTAGAAAATACTGTACTCCAGCTATGCAGTAATGCACAAGGAAAATTTCATTCTGTTTCCCAGAAAAGATTTCTTTCATGCTTTCCTGTTTTGCAGTTTGCCCCGCTTTGGGTTGGATATTGTTCGACTTTTTAGGCAAACTGAGCTCCTAACGACTTTTCTCGCCAAGCACCACCCTTAAAATTATAGTCAGAAGCAAATTTGTTGACCTCATTGATGGCTACAGATTTCAATGAACTTCTAATACATTCAGTGAATACCTGCATTTATCTTGCTATCAATCTCTGTGTCTGCAAAATCCAGGGTTTCTTTTGTGGAACTGCAGATAAATCCTTTCTTGTTAATAAATACTAAATAACAGAGAAATATGAAATGAGAAAGTGGAGAAGTAAAATGTGCAGTTAGGGGAGAAGATGAAGAACAGATATGGATGCTGTAGCATTAACGCCTTGTCCTTTTAACTGAACTATCCCCTAGAACTTGCATTTTAATGCAGCTTGTGTTTCTTGATACAATGAGGTGCTAAGCCTTCCTGATGCATCAGTGTGGACTTGCTGGCTGGACCGCAATGGCCTCATCTTGAAATCCTCAGCTGTTATCTGTGTAGATGTTACACTAATATTCCTGAAGATGTGGTCCAAATAAAGAATGAGTAGAAACTACTCATTTTAATTTTGTGTGCTTTTAGAGATTAATCACTTTGCTTCTAAAGTTCTCCAGGAAATGTGTTGGTCATATGGGAAAGCTAAAATGGGAATGAGAACACGAACATGAAAGGAGCCCCCATTTGAGCTGGAGAGACTGTTTTCAGCCACAGTTTCTCCCAGATTGGTTTCTCTTGATTTTTAATGGTCATGTGAATGTCACTCAATAGCCATATCCACCCTATTAGGGCTGTTATCTGTAGACTGCTGCTAAAGCTATATGAAATCAATAATTCTTTACCAGGCTTAACATCATCTAATAATATTCCTTGAAAGTCTGTTTGAGACTTGCTTCCTCATGGAATTGGTATTATCAATTTTGGTACAACCAAATCATGGAAGAATTGAAGTATAAATATCATCAGGTTATTTTCAGTACTATTCAGCATATTTTATATTTATCATTTTATTTGCCAGTGGTCTCCCACCAGTGTTCTGGAAGACACAGCCATACTTCACTACATAGCAAGTGTGCCTTCAGCAATACAATAGACTGCAAAACGATTTTCACCATAAAAATGAGTGTCATCAAGAAGGATACATGTGGAGACTTGAATATAAAGAGAGACAAGAGCAAATTCTTTGGGATTGGAGGCCAGAGGGGGTGCTGGCTCCTCAGAGATCACTGTTCTGAAAGCTCTTGAACGCGTTCAATAACAAACTGAAAATCAGGTTGTTATCTCTTACTTCCATCCTTCACCCTTGAAAAACGTGTTTGACCTTGATTTATGTGATGAAGATGATGATGATGACATAATCATTCAGAGAGAGGAAGTAAGATGCTCAGTGTAAGTTATCTGTGCTGGACATTGAGTCTCATGAAGGATGTTACTGAGATTTTGAGTGATCTCTACTGAAAAGGCAGCCACTCCTCCCGCTTACGGTCCTGATGATCTTCCTCCTGCCATGCCATCCTCCAAGTCACAGAACTCTTCTGTGTATCTAAATGGTAGGCATCACTTATATCTCTGCACAAGTCTCCATTGGACTCCATTATATCTTACAGGAAAAATAGGTTTGCTGTCCTTCAAACTCAGATCTCTGAAGCTGATGATTGTGAGACCAGATGGCTATAAATGAGGGCTTCCTCATGACCTACTAGTCTCCCCTCCAGGTCCTTGAAGATGAGTCTGTGAAGAAAATAATGAGGCCAAAAACTGCCCTTTTGAGATGTACGGTGGGATGGGAGATGGTATGCCTCAGCACCTTTCTTTCGCTTGAGTTGTTCTTTCTCCTTCTCATCCAGGACAGATTCTTTCAGTGGAATTTTGTGGTGGTATAAATATACTAGAAGAACAACTGAGCTGTTGTCTATGAGGAAAGTGTCATCTGTGTTTACATCTTATCATCTCATGATCAGTTCTAAATAGCAAGCACAAAAAAATACACCTCAAGTGTGTAATCATGATTTATCTGAAATAAGTGTAACAGCAAAAGCTTGAAGCTAACATTCTGCTGCTTCTAACAGTCTGGGATAATGGACCAAAGCAGGCCACCAAATTTCTTTCAGTGTATTCGTTCATTTCAATTGTTGTTTACTTGTTGTATGGACTGAAATTAACGCCTTTATGTTTAAAGGGCTTTCAGCCAGACCCACGCAGAATTGATTGGGCTGTATTTTTTTTTCCTGTACTCCAATGTAGAAATGCTGACCTGGAAAAGTCCTAAAAGAGAGGAAAATATAAAAGTAATAGGGAATGCATCATGTTCATCAAGTAATGCTGATCATAGCAGTGTATTTTCAGCGGGATATATGAAAACTACTGCATATTTTTGCCTAGGATTGCTTGACCTAACTATTTCATTCTATTAACATGATGACTTTTTCTTCTGATCTGTCTCTGATCCTCTTCTTTCCTTCCAACATTTTTAATTCTCTTTTCCTTTAGCTAGATGATGTATCTTCAGCTGAATATTCTTGGTGCCCACCTTTGGCTGAATTAATTTCAGGAAAGGGTGAGAATTCTTGCCCATTTCCCACAGATGGAGTAAGACTCACACAGAGGTGAGTAAGGCTGCAGGTATGTGAAAGAAGCTTCAGAACTTACTAACAACTCAGAGACCAAGAAATACGATAACCCATAAACCAAGAAATGTCTCAAACAAGGAGATATTTTTAATATCCTAAAAAAAAAGAAAGACATTTTTACATATGGAAGGTTTCTTTTTTTTTCCCTCCCAAATTGTCAATGCAATAGATAATGTTTTTCATAATCAGTTGCATAATGAATTTCATATTTCATTTGATTATAAAGAGTTCTATGCATTTTTATTATTGATAATATATATTTAGCTTGCAGACACTGGGCTTTCAAATGCTGAAGTGCATACCTCCAGCAAATTATGGTGTTTATTTGATTCTCAGTTGTGCTGAAGATCTATGTGTTCAGTAGATCAAATTCTGTAACGAAACACACTCTCTGTCATGTTCAGGTAAATTGGAAGAAGGTTGTGGTGTTTTGTTTCGGTTTGTCTTATAACAACTGACCATTGCTGTCTGGCATTAAGACAAACATAAAAAAAATCCCTTTAGCAGCAGTGGATTTCAGTGGGAGGTTAACTGGTTTAGAAATTAAGTTATTAAAGCCTTATGAATTTTGTGTACAAACAATTTCTCTGAAAAATACATGACTTGAATGTTGTAAGACTATCTCAAGTCACAAGAGAAGAACTTCAGCAGTATTTGACAGAAAGAACATGGGCATCCTGAGAATGTGGAGACCTCAGCATGGCCATGACATTTTTCTCCAACTGCAGTTAGGTCTTCAAGTGCACAGTTAGCACCAAGAACAGTATCAATGTGAAACACTATCCATTCACACATCTGCACAAGCACAAGCAGCTGTTTCCTTTTATTGCTCTCTTTCCCTGTTGCAGTTAATCAGGAGGTGCAGGAAAAACAATCCATCCCACAGGCCCACATTCGAACAACTCAAGGAAATGTTGTACAAGATAAATCCTAATAAAGTTAGCCCTGTTAACATGATGATGACTCTGGTAAGTTGAGATATTTAGTCCAATCCAAGTCAAACTGCCCTACCTCAATGGCTCCTATCTCAATCTCTCAGGTTTGTTTTTTGATATCATACCCGTACTGAGAAAACTAACAATAGTTCATTCACTTCAAATAAAGAATCTGCACCTCTAAAGTAGCTGGAGTTCTGCTTGAGTTCCAGCTTGCCTTCTCATCTCATTTCTATCAGGTTTTGATAATTTTTGAACAGGTTAGGGCTGAGCACTTTTGTTTGTTTCAGTCTAATAAAACTTCAGTCTCAAGTTTTTATGTACTTGCAGGAAGTTATAATCCCCTCTGTCTGGTGGTCAGGTTTTATGATTTCGAGTGCATGAAATCCTTGCATGGCATATATACAATGTCTGCTGAAACATTGTGATTGCTGTATTTTAAGTTCATTGACAGAGGGAGGAGACTCCTGCCTATACAATGCATTGCCTCTCACAGGTAAAGGATGCAAAATCATGATAGAGTATGAAAGTTTATTGAGAAGCATTATGAGCTTTTGATAAAAGTCTGAGAAAAGTCTTCAGTCTCAGCAAAGTATCTTAATACATATTCTTTGCAATTTTGCATATGCACTGGCGTTGATCCATAATGATTACACAGACTTGAAAACAGTGTGAATAACAATCTCAAATCCATAATCATGAATTCATCCAAAGAAAAAATCTCATCTTTGGATTTTTGAAAAAAAAAGAGAACTTAGCTAGCTCAAACCTGAGCCTTTGACAGAATGTTTTCAAAGCAGAGTCATTCAAAGGCTTAAAACCTATCTGTCTCAGTAAATGTTGAAGAAATACAGCAAATACTTGGAGATACTTGTTTCAAAAAGAATCCAGGATTTAATGTATGAAAAACAGAAGACTGATTGCCTGTTGTATAGTAAGTTATGTAGCAAAAATGCAAAACATTCTCCTGTATAATAATTTAAATGCAGGTGTCTAATAACAAGCAGAGAAGCATTTAATCACTGATTATTTAATAGATAACCTTTAGCCAGCAGCGAATTTTCTCCTTGGAAAGTTGAAAAGATATTTAGATATCTTTTATGTTTCCTACCTAGAAGTCAGTGCCCTAATGTCAGAGAAATATGATTCAGGAACTCACTGTACTCTGACTTTTTGGATCTTGCTAGTCAGTTCTTCTGTATAGCTATAAGTGTTGGGGAACTGGTTTTGGTCTTGAAAGCAGTATATCTTCAGGAATTTCAGAAAAAAAAAAAAAAAAAAAAGAGCCAAAGGGCAGATAGAACTCACAAGAGAGACAAACAAAAAGATTGAGAAAATGCAAGATGGGAGAAATAAAGAAGAGAAATCAAGAAATACAAGGAGATATTAACAAAATAACACAGGAAGATTAACACTAGACAAATAAGACAGTTATGTCCTGAGTCATACTATTTGAATTTAACCTTACTTTGACTTGAAATGTGTAGAAACTGGTTTATTTTAACTCAAAAGCATGAGTCATCTGAAAAATCTGGACTTGTTATCAGTGACATTTACTTTGAATTTTCACACTCCCGCAGAGCAGATTTCCCTACTAAAGAGTGCTTTCACCTTAAAAATATTTTGCATTTGTGAATACTGCCTTCGTACTTTTAAACATACACATTTTTGTGTGTACTCTATGTAAAATAGTAATATGCTCCACTTACTACAGCAGGTATGTTGCCAAAGCAAGTAGTAGACGACTTCAGGCAGGGAAAACACGCAGAAGCCCAAAGTTACTTGACTGCCACCATCTTTTTCAGGTAAGTTAAAATGAGAGCTGGCTGCAGAACTGATTCACACTAAAGAAACTTTAAAGGTCTCCTACCTGAGTACCGAATTTCCATCTAAACTTCAGTTGCTGGTATCAGGTAGAAACATTTAACTGTACATTTTTTGTAATGTTTTTAAAACTGTACATTTTTTGTAATGTTTTTAAAAAATCCGCAGATTCTCCAGGGCTTACCTTAAAATTAATTAAATGAATTTGATTAATTAATTAAATGAGCTACTGTGGAGTTCTAGCCCACAGCAATAGCTTTATACACACACACATACGTTTCATCAGATAGACCCAACTGAAGGTTCCAGGTTTGTGCTAGGAACACATGCCCATCCTTACCATTCACATGCCTTCACAATCTAAATTTTGATCTGATAATGTGTATATGAAAAAAGCTGATAAATTACAATTATTTATTTCTCCTAAATTAGTAGGCATAAAGCATCTTTTACATTTGTCCGTAGTCTAACACTGAAGACTACTCAGTCTGTAACAAGTTAAAGGGTAACTGTAAAAAAATTATTTACTCGTTTGGTAAGCATTTACTCGTTGGGTAAGCAAAGGCCACTTTTAAATGGAAGTATTCTAAGTAAATGTCAAAAGGAAACTATTCTGCAAGATATTCAGCTAAAGAAATACTGAAAGATTAAAAGCTGGACTAAACAGTTGTGCTTAGAAATTATTATCATATGTCAAGAATTATTAGTCTGCTATACTTAGTAGAAAATAGCAACGATTGTACGTGATTTTTGTGCGTGTGTGTGTGTGTGTGTGTGTCTTAACAGTGACGCTGTTGACTTCACTGAGCTGTCCAGCAGAGGACACCTTACCAAGTGGTAGAACTCTTAAACAGACTTTATACCATTTTGATGAAATCATAGATAACTATGATGTCTATAAGGTGGAGATGATAAGAGATGCCTGTAAGTAATATTAGTAAAAAGAGTAACAGTAAGATGCCTTGACCTGCAGATAATGAGGTATCATACATAAATTGCAGTATTTCAAAAGAATAGAGAAATCTTACCCTGCTGGTAGGGAAGAACATAGGAAAGAAATTTAGAAAGTGAATCTCCACTGGGAAGAGCAAACACCACAAGTAGGAAAAAGAAGTCCTAACAAAGCCCTAAAGGTTTTTTAAAAGCCCCAAAACTTTTGGTACTTTTTCCTGAATATCCTTCTTCCTCTGTACTGTTGGTGAATATTATGGATGGAACGAATGAGTCAAGTGAGCAGCCCTTGCTGTTTTATTTGTTTGTTATGACTTGCAAGGTCTAACTTTAAATCTTGGCAATTCTCGCCTAATCCCAATTGGCAATTTCCACTTCAGAGGAACACAACTGAAAAGGTTACCTTCTGCATGGGTCATAGATGAAATCCTTCAGGCTATAGTATCTCTGTCTTTTTTGAGAATACTATAGCATCTGTGTTCCCCTTCATGCTCAGCAGGGGCTTGACTACCTCTTTTTTCTGGACTTTTTAGAAAAATACGATTTTTGCCATCTGGGAAATTTCCTGGGACCTGACCTCTATTAAAACTCAATCATACACAAAACCTGGCTGAATTTAATAGTATGTTTGAATCAGACATTCTTGAAATCCTTTAGATACTACAGCACTGAAAAAAAAATCCATGGCATGGTTGGACATATACTACAGCAAAGGATTCCTGTAGAACTGCACCCTGGGGTTCCCAGTGAGACCTGTCTCTTCTTCTGCACGTAGCAGCAAATGCACATATGCCAGCAGGCATATGAAAAAGGCCTAGTGGGATCCATGTTTTTACAGAATCACAGAATGGTTAAGGTTGGAAAGGACCTCTAGAGATCATCTAGTCCAACCCCGCCGCTCAAGCAGGGATACCTAGAGCACGTGGCACAGGGTGGCATCCAGACGGGTTTTGAACATATCCTTCCAAAGAAGGAGATTCCACAACCTCCTTAAGCAGCCTGTTTCAGGGCTCTGTCACCCTCAAAGTAAAGAAGTCCTTCCTCATATGGAGGTGGAACTGCATGTGTTCCAATTTGTCCCCATTACTCCTTGTCTTGTCACAGACCACCATGGAGAAGAGTTTGGCCCCATCCTCCCTACATTCTCCCCTCTAGTATTTGTACATATTGATTAGATCCCCTCTCAGTCTTCTCTTCGCCAGGCTGAACAGGCCCATCCCACTTACTTAGTCTTAGTCTCTCTTAGTCCTCATACGATAGATGCTCCAGTCCCTTAATCATCTTCATGGCTCTCTGCTGGACCTTCTGTAAAAGTTCCCCGTCCCTCTTGTACTGGAGAGCCTAGAACTGCACCCAATACTCCTGGTGCGGCCCCACCAGAGCTGAGTAGAGGGGCAGGATCCCCTCCCTCAACCTGCTGGCAACGCTCCTCTTCATGCAGGCCAGGATCCCATTGGCCTTCTTGGACACGAGGGTACATGGCTGCCTCACAGTCAACCTATTGTCAACCAGGACTCCCAAATCCCTCCCTGTGGAGCCGCTTTCCAGCAGGTATGGACTGTCCTCATGCCTGGGGCTACTCCTCCCCAGGTGTAGGACCCTGGCACTTGTCCTTGTTGAACCTCAGGAGGTTCCTCTCTGCCCAACTCTCCAACCTGTCCAGGTCTCTCTGAATGGCAGCACAGCCCTCGGGAGTGTTGGTCACTCCACCCAGTTTGGTGTCATCTGTAAACTTGCTGAGGGCACACTCTGTCCCCTCGTCCAAGTCACAGCACTGGACCCAGTACTGACCCCTGTGGGACACCACTGGCCACAGGCCTCCAAACTAGACTTGGCCCCATTTGTCACCACCCTATGGGCTTTGCCATCCAGGCAGTTCTCAATTCACTTCACTGTCCACTCATCCAGTCCACACCTCTGGAGCTTTCCTATGAGAATGCTATGCGATACTTTGTCAAAAGCCTTGCTGAAGTCAAGGTAGGCGACATCCACAGCTCCCCCATCATCCATCCATCCAGTCCTCCCATCGTAGAAGGCTATCAGGTTCATCAAAAATGACTTTCCCTTGGTGAATCCCTGCTGACTACTCCAGATCACCTTCTTTTCCTTGACATGTCTAGAGATGGTCTCTAGGATGAGCTGCTCCATCACCTTTCCAGGGACAGAGGAGAGGCTGACCAGCCTGTAGTTTCCCGGCTCCTCCCTCTTGCATTTTTTGAAGACTGGACTGATGTTGGCTTTCTTCCAGTCCTCTGGCACCTCCCCCACTCTCCATGACCTCTCGAAGATGATGGAGAGCAGCTGAGCGATAACCCCCACCAGTTCCCTCAGCACTCTTGTGTGCATCCCATCCAGGCTCATAGATTTATGGGCGTCCGGTTTGCCTAAATAATCCCTAACCTAACCCACCTCAACCATCAGAAAGTCGTCTTCTCTCTTGGTTATCTCTGTTGTCTCCGGGCTCTGTAGTTCATGGGGATTGGCCTTAGCAGTAAAGACTGAGGTAAAGAAGGCCTTTAGTAACTATGCCTTCTCTACATCCTCCGTCACCAAAGCACCCTCCCCATTCAGCAGGGGACTAGTCTTCTTCTTGCTGCTGATGTATTTGTAGAAGCCCTTCCTGTTGTCCCCAACATCTCTCAATAATTCTAGTTCCAAACAGGCCTTGGCCTTCCTTGTTGCATCCCTGCATTCTCTAACAGTGTTCCTAAATTCTTCCCATGTGGCCTGGCCCCTCTTCCACATTTTAAATGTGCTCTTTTTCTTATTAAGTTTATCCAGCAGCTCCTTACCCATCCATGCAGGTCTCCTGCCCACATTGCTTGACTTCTTTCTTGTAGGAATGCACCAATCCTGAGCTTGGAGAAAGTGGTATTTGAATATTAGCCCACTCTCCTGGACGCCCTTTCCTTCTGGGACCTTGGTCCAGGGAATTCCTCCAAGGAGCTCCCTTTTTTCTCTACAATATCTGCCCAAAGACATAAGGCATGGAAAATCTGCTTCACCACCGTCTATCCTGTAAGGAAAGAGAGGACACAATCTTATGGAAAAACAAGAAGAAAATCAATCGTTTTTCAAACCTAGGGTAATTATACACATTAACTATTTCTCTACACTTCTTTTTCTGGTTCTCTCTATTGAACAGAGACCATATGAAGGAATAGGGCTTAGAAAAAAAAATAGGCAGCACTCTACAGCAAAAGTGTGATTAATACCAACAGCTAACAGTTGTATTGTTGTTTTAAGATATGGTAGTGTTGGGAGTACCCAGAGAGAATGGTATGCTTCATGCTGGTGAGATCACAAGCATGATTTTAAACCTTGTTGCTGTCTGCAAGACTTTTAAGACCCCACACAAGCTCAACACCCTCCTAAAGATAAGAGCAGGAATCCATTCAGGTATGTTGAAAGGGCTACTGAAAAAATGCCTCTAGTCTAAGAAAAGTTTCTGTACTGGGATTTCCTTTCCCTTAAAAGTGAAGTAAATTTCCTACCAATGGCTCATGGGGATGGCCATTTTGCCTCTGTTATTAGTCCTTCATAGACAGCCAGATTTGGATATATATCGTGCAGCACAGCCTCTGCCAGCGGAGCAGCAGGAGATACAAGCTCCAACATTTTAAATTACCTGAGGCTGACATGAAGAAATCAAAACTAATATTTGATGGACGTGCTCTTTGGCTACCTTCAGCAGGAGCAAGATTTTTCCTGTGTTTCCTTTTTCACAGGACTAGTGAGTGTTGTGTAAACAGTTCCTATTGGGGGCATTCTTACGCCCTCCTTCCTCGCAGTATTTTTTGTGCTGTTCATACATGCTATCTGCATGTGCTTTAACTCATGCTCTGCACCTCCACCATCATCTTTTCTTCCTCTATTATGTTTTGAGGTACTTTTGGGATTCCCTGTATGGCTCTGAAAGCTGACTGTAAATCAGAAATACAACCTGGTCAAGATAATATTGACAGTCAATTTTATTTTGTTTTAGTTAATATTTTATTATCAAATGAGATTTTTATTTTGTTAATAAACGAGATAAAAGATAATGTAGGAAGAAGCTGGGAGGTTGCATGGATGAGTATGTAAACTAAGGACACAGAATATTTTGTTTTCTTTCCTTCAACAGGGGCAGTTGTGGCAGGAGTTGTGGGGACCAAAATGCCACAGTACTGTTTATTTGGAGATACCATGAACACAGCTTCCAGGATGGAATCCAGCAGTGAAGGTAACAAGGAGTAAACTGCAAATGCAGTTTTGACCATCCCTTAATGAATTTTGGAAAAAATGGTATGCAGAGTTTTGAGTCCCATCCTGTTTAAATGAGTGTAAGTCCCTACCCTTGGAAGGAGGTGACTCGTGGGTCCAATTTGCCTGCTTATTATCTACAACATACACATACATTAACCTATGCTTCTACTCTGTGAAGAAATAGGATTCTTTACAAGCTTTGTAACAACATCTCCTCATTCCTCAAATCTCAGAGGGAGATGTTCATGGAGAACAAAATGAGTACATTCACTGCTACTCTTCCTTCACAGCACCAAAGCTGAATTTACCGCAAACATATTTTCACAGCTCCTGTTTTTCACTTAAAGCTTCCTCTGATGGAAACCCAAGAGAAAAGGCTCCTCCATGGGAGCTGTGTTAATCTTTAGAAGGTATAGAGAACTGAAGCTACCAGTCCAGAAAAGAGATTTAACAGAAATCTCTGTAGAGCAAGTCGTGGAGATAGTCTTACTTTCACTTCTGCCTAGTAAACAAAAGAGCCCCATGTTGTTCAGCAAGCTTTGTCTTGAGTCAGTATGAGCATTTCAAGCTAAATTTCTGAAATATCTTGTCTGAGCTACAAGAACTAAAAAAGAAGTGGATGAGGGAGTGATTCAAAGCCAAACTTTCTTAATTCATTGTTTTTGTTTATCTTATTCATGAAATAAATCTGGCTAGTTTTATGCTTTAAATTATAACACTTTGCAAATGAATTTTAAGTTTGGCAAAACCCAAGGGATTTTTAGTTGTAATTTCATGATAAAACAGGGTTTTTTTCCTACCATGCCTCCCCCAGATAACTCCTTCCTCTTTTGCTTCTTTCCTTCAGGCTCCTTTTGTGATCTTATTTGAAATGTTCAAAATCTACTTCCATCATCCTTCACATTTCATCTTTTGTTCTGTGTCTCTGCCTCTCTCACAGGGTTTACCCTCACTTTAAACTCAAACACAAAAGACAGAGCTTCTTTTCTTCCAAGTCTTTTCTTTTCTCACTCTCTTTGACCATGTACATCTGAGGATACCAAACATTGTTAACATGCTTTAATACTTTGAAGATCACTGTGGGATAAAGGAATTAATAAAATTGCTCATGATATAAACTAAAATTTCTTTCAGCTATAATGAAAGTTGTAGTCATTGTTCTAAAGTAGGATGAACAGTTAAAATAGCTAATATCCAATAAATGACCATTTCATAGGTATGTCATTTGGATATGTTAAGACATATATTTCCTGGTCCATAGGGAATGTTTTGAGACTTTCAGTGTATATCACTTAAACAATAACAACAAAAAAGGGATTTTACAGTAATGTTATTTTCTGATATATATATATAAAAGCAGAAGAATCACAGTTCTACTACCATCTTGGATCTTTTTCAAACAGGCAAATACTGTGATTTCCCTGCTGTTGCAAAAATTAATGGCAAAATGGGAAAACAACAAATTTTGGCAAAATTTAGAAATTCTGCAGGCATGCCCAGGACTCCCACTATTGTCTTCCAGACAATAGAGCAATGCTTAAAAAAAATAAAAAAGGAAAGGAAGGGAAAAACAAAGGAAAGGGAAAGGAAGGGAAAAACAAAGGAAAGGGAAAGGAAGAGAAAAGGAAAGGGGAGGGGAGGGAAGGGAAAAGGGGAGGGGAGGGGAGGGAAGGGAAAAGGGGAGGGGAGGGGAGGGGAGGGACCAGCTGGAGCTCCCTAGTAAGTCCTGAAGTCTTTGGAGCAGGGAGGTTGCTGTCTTAAATGTTTAAATGCATACAATTATAACAATTATATTACAATTCTCCCTCTTTCCAGCTCTTAAAATACAGTACAGTTCAAGTGCACAGCAGCTGTTAGAGCAGATCAGGGAGTATGTGTTAGCATGCTGGGGGAATTTGCAAGTCAAGGTGTGTATGCAACATTTATACTAAGCTTTTCAGAGAGGAGAGTGTGGAAGTGCTCTGGAGTCCCCAAATTTTAACCCATTCAGTCCTTCATCTCTAAAAAGTCTTAGGTTAGATTGGTTCCCATTCCTGAAGCGGAGACTCTAGTACTAAACTAGGATCAGCTCCCTGGGCTTGCTGAAAGATAGCCCTGATAACTCAGAGAATGAAAGATTAAGCCAAACCTAGAAGTACTGCTTGGCAAGTCAGTCTGCCAAAACTGCTTAAAATCTTAAAAGCTTATTAAGAAACATCATAAATAATAATGGTTCCCTAAGAAAACTGACATATTCCTGAACCCATCACTGGATGGGACTTTGGAGAATTGAGTTTTAATACACAGGGCTGCATGCTGATTTTTTAGGTATGGTTTTGTGCATCGGTTTCCCTGTCTGTAAAATGTCTAACAAGAACTGTCTTCCTCTTGTGGCACACCCTGAGATGTAACAAGATTATTGCAAAGAATTTTAGTAGCACTATAACCTCATGACTCATCTTCTTCCCTAGGGAAAAGGAGACTGGTAACCTACTGGCTTGAAGAGAAGAAAACCTCTGCCACCCAGAAGGCAATCTCCAGGATATCTGGGACTCCTCAAGACCCAGACAGAGCTTCGTTTAGTCTGACACTGGGGGTCCTTTCCAGAGATTCTCTCTAAAGCACTCTTTAGTCACCACTTAGTGACTTGATTGCTGGCCCTGCTTTCAGTTTGGTAGATCACCTTGTGGATTTGCAATACAAGAATTCGTGCTCCTGCTACATTTCATCTTCACTGTGTGGAACATACAATAATTGCTGTCATTTACCACCACTCAAAAGTCCAGGGTAGTTCCATAGACATAGCACTTGATATTTGCCCTCTTGGTATAGGGATCTGAAAACCACAAGAGAAAAATGAGAAACATTGCATGTTGTTGTTAAATGGAGGACAGAGCTCTATAACCACTCTCGTGGTATTGTTGGATGACTGTCTGGTTGTGAAATCAGGGTTCCCTCTGAGTCACGGTGTAATTTAGGACACAGTTTATAAAAGATCATTCCTGAGAAAGCATTTCCTGTAAAGAGAGACCTATCTCTGCAGAAGGAATAATCTGTTGATGAATGAGGTTCTGCAGCATTGCCGGTGTTGACTTTCCTTAAGGACAAACCCTAGATATGGTGGACCTTGTTTGCACTTTTTAGAATTTTATTTATGGCAACAAATTGCTTTTCAGGGCTAATCTATTTACAAAGACCTTAGCTAGTGTAGTTAAACTGATTAGCAAACAGTCTAACAGAATTAAATATACAAGGTAGGGAAATAAAGGCTGCACAGAGTCACAGCAATAGCTTCATCATAATATGATCTGAACTGTATGATGGGGAAGGAGGTGAAAAGGAAGGACTATATGGGATATAGCTTCATTTACTGCTCCTCAGTCTGTTCCCTCATCTTCCTATCTCTGCCTAATCTCAGGTAAAAGTACAGTAACATGCACATAGATGCAATTTTCCTACTGCAAGTTTGTTCAGCTTAAACAAGCAGTTAACTAGTTGACCATGTTTCCCTATAGTCAGCACATTTTTTAATGCTGAATGTACGCTATGTGATTGTAATAAGAGATTCACACTGCAGTTTAACTTCTGTGGTGGAAAGTAAATGCAGCAATAAAGTTAGATTTTTCAGAGATGGAGGTAGAACAGAGGTAGAACTTAAATCCTTCTTCATTAGAGAAGACTTCTCTGCAATTAGGTAAAAAAGAGAGAGAGAATATTTTGGAGTGAAATTCTATCTCAAAACAGCCGTTTGAATGGGAACAGGATCACAGCCTGGCACAGATACCTGAACTTATCACATTAGATACCAACATAGAATCTATCTAAATTTTTAAGAAAAAAATAAAATTTGTTTCACATTTTCTCTAAATTTTAAAGACTCCATTCTACATTTTTCAATGTCATATTAGTGCATGACATGGTATCCTTCTCTAATCTTAGCAAAAATAAACCTTTCAGTTATCCAGAGCCCAGTGATGACCTTTAATAGAACTATTTCCTTTATACAGATTTTATCTAGACATTTGGAAGCTCTCTTCTGTATTACAACACAGCATGATGTATAGTATAGTTTTCATCATTTTTACATCAAGTAGCATTTGTTTTAGCTTTTTCAGAAAAGGTCATGTTGTAGAGTCTTTTATCAAATGCAAATGTGATAGCATACGCTCTATGCTCCACTGTGGCGTTACTGCAATTTTAACTCATCTATTTTAGTGTTGCTTTTAAAATTAAAAGCTTTAAAATGAGTTTCTTCTGAGTGTAAGTGTTTTAAAAATATATTTGTAATGATGAGCGTTAGTGTGGCATTATACTTGGGACTAACGTTACTGCAAATACAGATTTATCCTATTATTTGATATCTAAATGTCCATGGCATGAGGCAAGAAATCTACCCCTGAAGCTGTTAACTGAAAGCCCTATCATCTTGGCAATGCAGAAAAGTGACCAGTGATTGCCAGTGGTTCAGGCGGAAGTGTGATGACCAGAAGAACGCTCACCTGTGTGACACTTCAATTCCACAAAGATCCACAATCCCAAAGTTACTTACCCAGAAGTAAGAGGACTTAGGAAGCAGGTCTGGCAGATTTGCCTTTCTAAATTTGGACACAATATATTGTTATATCTGCAGTACGTTATCTCTTTTTTTAGGAGATTATGCAGGTAGGAGAAAATGCATAAGAAACTGTAATGATAGAGCTGGAGAACTGAAGGAAATCTCTATTTTATGACTGCCTTCAGCTCTTCAGTTGCCTTGAGTTCTTCAATCAGTGTCCTTTCAGTGACTACAGTCATGAAAAAACAATGCATTAGATACTAATATTTTATTCATGAAATGGAGATTTTATAGAGAGATTGCGTGATGTGATTATTGCAATTCCATCTACATACAGAAGAGGATGCAGGCAGGTACATTAGATAAATTGCATAATAACGCAACAACAAACATATGAAATTCTTGAATATGATTGTTAAACTTTCACTATATTGCTTGAGTCTGAATATTAAAGACTAGATTAAATAACCACAATGTTTTAAAAATCTCAATAAGTAAAAAAAAAAAAAATGGTTAGCATTTTACCTTAGCAGTGGCTAAGCAGGAAAACCTTCACTTTTGCCACTGAAAAGTTATCCCCAGACTGCACAGCATATATATTTTGTTTATCTTTTTACTTGTATGTGCATAAACTCTCTAATGCTGCTTTTGTGTAGACAGAAAATTTGCCTGCTTTTCTTCATAATTATGAAGTCAAACCAGAAATGTAAATTTGTTTAAAGAAAAGCGAAACAAATTCAGCTGTTCATCCCCAAGAGTACATATCGTGATTGCTGAGACCGAGTGCAGACATAGGAGGCATCATTTCTTGAAGATCCGTATTGGAAGAGGTTGATACCAGTATGTCTGGGATGTAGAGCTGGTGGCCATCCACACCACTCACACCCCTGTTTATTATTAACAATCCTTCGTCCGGAAATCTAAGAGCTCCCTAGTGAGAGTCTTTGTTTTTGTAAGTGTGTCTTTCTGGGCCTATCCTTTCATAATTGCTAATGGTTATCACTGCATTTCATATAGTATTGTGCTGCAATACAGGATTTTAATGAGCTCTGAAAACAAATCAGCATTCCTAGATCCTTCTGTTGGTTGGTTTGTGTTGTGTGGTACCTTTGTGATACGTGATTTTAACAGCTTAAGAATAAAATAGGGTCAGATTTTGAGTGAGGCTAGGCCCTTAAAACTCTGTCACATCCTCTGAGTATTAAACATGTACAGACCAGCCAGCAAACTGCTACATTATCAAAATTCCTTCTCTAACTCTTCCATTCCGCCTCCAGGCAGAAAAAAAACCTCTGTCCCTATCTAGAGAATCTTTCCAGTGTAAGATACCAGAGAGAAACCATGTATACTGAGGAAGGAATATATTGAATATACTTCCTTTGTGACCAGACACAGTTTGCCTAATTGTACCTGTGAAATCTTTCTGGGCTCTTTTCCTTTTACAAATAGCTGTAATAGCTATTTTTTTTTTCTATTTTTGCATCACTAGGACAAAGTATAGAGCCAAAAACTAAGGGTTTGGGAAATTGCTGAACACAATGTGCTATGGAAAATCTGAATTTGCTGTCAGTTAACAGGGAGAGAATTTCTAATGGCATAGTTTTGTGACAAATATATTTGTGTATCCCATTGGAAGGACTGTGCCCTAAAAGCCACAGCACAATTTTTCTTGCAAAGATGCTTGAAGACCTGAAGAAGAACTTTCCTAAAGGAAAAGGAGAACTTTAAAGCTTTAGGATTGCATCTATAAGTTGAGGTAGGAAATTTAGGTCTGAATTTGTGTTTTCCAAAGATGCTGAGGTGCCTGTTTCTACAAGACATGAAAGGCTAAGGGAGCAGATCTCAAATGGCTATGTTGCTACATTTAGGCATCCTCTGACCTGCTCTTGAAAGCAGAAGTCCAACACATATACTCATACACAATGCTGTGTTTTTAAGTCAGAAGGTTAAGCATAAATGTCTCTGAACGCACCTGCATTCCATACTAGTCAGATCTGATTCTTGCAACTCTTCTGCACAGAAAGTAGCACGATTTAAAAAATAAAATTGCTGTGGTGCCTTGAGAAAATGGTTCCTCCATTGAGAAGAATAAAATGAAGTGTAGTCTTGACTTATAAAAGTTTGTCATCAAGCACAACAAGTGAAACCTAGATTTGGTGTCTCTATTGTCTCTAAACACAAGGCGTAAAAGTAGTACCAGCAAGTAACAAACAACTCTGCTTGTCCAGCTGGGGGTTTGTGCTTTGAGGGACCTTGCAGCTAATGGCCTTGCAGCTAATGCCCATGCTATGTGCTAAGCATGTGTCAGGAAAAATCTCTTCAGTCTACTCATTAGGAGAAAGGCATGTATGTTTTAATACTATTTGTATTAAGAACTTACACAGAAATCTTTAAGGACTAGGAAAGCCTCTCCTGTCAGAACTGTGTTTTCTAGCAATATGGCATTGCTGGCAATGTGTTGAGACTTAGGTTTCTGAGTGAAGATTGTGCTTTGCACATAAATAGATCAATCTCTAAATGCTCATGAAAACCAGGCTGCAAGTGACTTTGAGGCCTGACAGTCCCCATCTCCAATCCATCTCTATAGCACCTTTACTGTGAAAGATACTACACAGCAATGCAAAATTCAAGGCTTTTACTGCAAGAAGTGACAATTTACTTGAATGTCTTAACATAACAGCTGATATTGGATGGATGATGTATGGTCAGATTACACAATCCTGATAAGCAGCAGGACCTTGCTCTTCTAAGTATCAGCAGAATTGTTGTGCATGGGGTCATAAAAAAATACAAAATATGCACTAACACATGGACAGAGGAGAGTAGGATGGAATGCAAAGGGGCGCAAATGCTGAGTACACTCACTTCCCTCTCATTTACTTCTATCCAGAAAGCACCAGCTCTGGTTTAGCACTTCAAGGGTACAAGCCACACTCTGGTTTTGGTTTCCTATTTGCTTTCTGAACTATGCAATCACTCCGAGCAGGGGTGAGCAAACTAATGATGGATTAGGCCTGAATAAAATTCGCAGTTTTATGTTAACAGCTTTTAATGATCAGCTTGCAGGACAACAAAAATTCTGTTTATGACAACAAGAAAAATGTAAGCAAAATAACACAAAATGGTCCTGAAAATATTTAACTTATGTTACTTCTACATTGTCTCTTAAAAGAAGGAAACTTCACCGTAACGTCGCTATGACAAATATTCTAAAAATAAATTTATCTTAGAAAGCTTCTCTATACACTGTTATCACTGCCTTTCTTCAAGTACTAGCACATGCCCTGCCACCCATACTCTGTAACTAGGCAATGTGTGCCTGTTGACTTCAGTGAGACCAGGCTTTAGCCCCACAGACTGACCTCTAATACAACCACAAGCACTATTGGGAGGATAGCGCTGGGGAGAGAGTGAAATCTTAACCCAAAGGTGTTATAATGCCAGCAGTGGTGGAAAGACACTCTCATCTCCAGCTGGCTGCAAATCACACTCCAAAATGTGGTATTCAGAGTCTAATTCAGACCCAGTACAAGCAGAACCTGCCATATGAAAAGCAGTATAATTTTTCCCATTCATCCCAAGATCAGCACTGACCCTACAAGTTTAGCAGCCATCAGAAGAAACCACATGACCAGAATGAAAATACAGCTTTAGTAATTCTTTAGTATGAACAGGGTATCTACAGAAAAAGCTTGAGGTGCTACTGCTGTTATGCTGTCTTTGTTTGGTCAAGTAAGCAGTGGATTTTCACTGGCAAACATGCAGTGTAAGCAAAAAGTTTACTCTGTTAAAAAAAATCATTTTTAATGTCCAAATTTGCCTATTTCCATTTCGTTTTCTGCTAAATGGGGGAAAAAAAGGAAAATTTGCGGAGAAAGATTTCACAGACAATACAACTACATTCCTTTAACTTCAGAATCCCAAATTTTAAGTAGAAATTCTTAGTGGACATGGTAGATTGTCCGAACTTCTTGTACTTAGGTACAAAATCTCACCTTACTTAACTCAATGGAGTGAAGATGCTGCCAGCATATGTCATGTTATCAACATATTTTTTTGTGTCTCTTTCAGTATTGTGGGTAATTTTCATTTGGACTGAACTTTGCATTTATATCAACATTCCGTAGTTCTACACAGTTAGAATGAAACATAGGTGAGACATGACTGAGAACTGTTTGGATCTGCCTCATGTTATGCATGAATCATTCTGTTTGTCACTAGAGTTTACTGTCTTGCCCTGTAAAGCCCATATAACTTTTGACAGAGAATATCTAATCCAAGACAAAATGAAAAAAAGCTTGACCTCTTCTAGACCTGTACAAAACTAGGTTTCCAGGGGACTGAGATTTTTCTACCTTAGGCATTGCAAAGATTGCTGAGAACACAGGCTAGCAGTAGGTAACAGTATATTCGGACTATCTGGTCCATTTCTTACTAGCAGGGCAAATCTTTAGTAATGAGACCCTCATCTGCTTCCCTTGGGACCTGGAAGCAATGAGAGACCCTGCTCTACATCACGTACAGCAGCACAGCTTTAGCCACTGATTTCAGAGGCCATGAAATAGGACTCACTAGTACCATCAGATAGCTGCTCAGGACACTGCAGGATAAGGCCCTGAAGGGTCTAAACTCATAGGTGATGATCTCTGTGACAACCACAGCACAGTTTTATGTGGAAATGGGAGGTGATCATTTCCTCTAGAGGGTCCATTTCTAAGAAATGCCCTTGCTCAGCGGATGAAATGCATACTATACAGGGTGTGAACATTTATTTATTCACACATTGCTTTTGCAGCACACCAGAGCAGCAAAGCTGCCTGTAACCATCTACTAAGACGTGTTACTTGAATCCAACTTCTTACACTTGTTTTATTTATCCCAATAACATCCTGATGTCCCACCAAGGCCTGACTACAGTGTACAAAAAGCATCTTGTTTGGTCTGACAGAGTGAAACCCAACTGTTGTATGTGAAAAAACGTTTCCTCCTTTTGGTAATCTTTTTAGAGACTGTGTGTCTGTAATAATTTGACATAAGTTTCCAAAAAAAAAAAAAAGCCCAGTGGGTGCACAAAGTTTTCCTTCAATTTCCAAGCATTTCCACAGGGAACAAAGAATGGTTTATTACAGTAAAACCGTTTCCTGCACGACATTTTGGGCTACTGTAAGAGAAAGGCAAATTTTCTTTTCTCCTACTCAGGTAATTCAATATATCTGTCAGGTGTAAATTGTGGTTGATTAAAAGCAGTGGAAGTGAGAGAGTTCCACCACAGAGGAGCTTCCAAGAGTTTTGAAAGTCAGTTTCAGAAACTGGGAGATTTTCTGAGATTCTGGCAAATGCTTTAGTAACCATTACTCTAGAAGTTTAACCCTCAGAGTAGCTGTTTAAATAACTTTTTATATTATATAGCATCTCTCACCTTGCCTAGAAAGTAGCTGCCGTATACAATTTTATATACGCCATGTAATGTGTAATTTATTGTTGGAAAGAACAGGTGGGATTTGTGTTTCTGCACGGGAAGGCTCAGGCTTTGAATGATTAATCCTTATTACTTTATGTTTCTATTTCTATACAGCCTCTATACAGCTTCTGTTTCTATACAGTAATAGAAACTCCATGTTTCTATTCCTACATATCCTGAGCAGTGAACTAAAACACCTGCCATCCAGGTCCCCTGTTCTGTCCCAGTAGAGCATGGCTTTGAGACCGCTGAAAAGACTGTAACCCTTCATAAGCCATGGAGAAACACTGAGCATTTTAAAAAGGCACGTGAAGATGATATTTTCAGGAAACACAGATGCTGCTCGAAACACAACCTATAAGAGTCTATTTCCTAAGTGACAGCAGAGGTACTAGAAAATATTTTCCCGATCCCCAATCCATTGACATCTGCCCCTGGTCTTTGCAAGAACTGTATCATGATCATGCTGTAATCCCCTTGTCAACTGTGCTATAAAATCCAAAAGAAATATTCCAATGAATTCAGTACCAGCGGGAGTACCCTGTACCTTTCATGCTGCTGTGGTGGATTAGCCTCTGAAAACTCACCTGAGCCTATTAAGCTCCTAGGGGACTTCAGGAGAAGAGCCCACCAGATCAGCACATTGATTCCCTAAAACACAGGGAAGTAAAATCCCATCCATGTCACTGACAAACACCAGCCAGCTAATGGAGGGCGCGTTGGCAGCTCTCAATCCTTCCCAAAACAAAGTGACACTTTCCATAAGATCTGCTTATCCACCGAGAACCACATTCTTTTCTACAGATTTTTGCCTCAGCTCTTGATCTTAGCTGACAGCTTCTGCCGCACTCCTGCCAATGTATCTATGGGCTTGGATAAAATATGCAGCATTAAAGCAAAAGGCAAAGAAAAGGAGAAAATACAATCACAAAATGGATTTTTTCCCCAAAATGAATAATTGAATTCTTTAACCTTTAAACATGCTTGCTTACTTACAGAAAGTATTTCAGGCACAAAAGGTTTGAGTATCAGTCACATACCACGTTAAATTGTAATAGTATCAGGAATGTCCCATGCAGTGCTGTCAGCTATATTATCCCCTATCAAGAGCTTGGAGTTGTAGTTTTTGTATAAATACATACATACATAGAAAATATGCATCATTCACACTATGGTTTCTTGGTCTGAGTTGACTCCAGTTGGGTTTATGTAACAACAATATCTGTCATAAGGGCTGTTCTCCTTGTAAGAACAGACAATGATACTGTCCTTAGGGGCAACAAAAATGTTGTCTTCAACATCCGGGCAGGCAGTGCTGTCCCTGGTGGGAGAAGAGCTTGTCTTCTCCAAGGCACTGTACGTGGATCCATCTCCCACAAACACATTCCCCGGCATTTCTGGGTAACAGGTCTCCAGGTATTTCAGTATCTCCTCCTGCTCCACCTTTCTGATCAGACTCTTGCACTCGCCCATGATGGTGGTAGTGGTGGTGGTGGTGCAGATGGACACTGAGTCATCACCCCGTAGCCCCCTCTTGTCCTTCACATATGCCTTCTTGGCCAGCTCATCACAGCTCCCCTTGCCGGACTCCAGGTCTGAGGGGCTTCGCAGCAGCTCCATGACATCCCGGTCCTTGGTTTGCTTGCAGCATGGACACTTATTTTTGGGCCATTTGGTGCAGCCATCAGTTTTTCTGGTGAGGGCAATTGCAGCTATGCCTGGGAGGCAGATGGCTGGTCCAATGGCCAGGAGGGGGATGTCCCCCAGCGTTTCTCCCTTGATCCCAGACACAGTGAACATGAAGCCAAATACCAGGAACACACTGACTAGAGCCACCACCAGCCCCGTCCGGGGGTTGATGTCGTCAGGTCTCATGGTTCGCGCCATCCTGCCTGCATGCAAGGGCCCCCTCTTCGCCACGTCCTTAGAAGCAGCCCCTGGGAAGGGGCGCAGCACCTCTGCAAAGGGCCCGAGTTTTCCAAGGAGAAGGTGTGGGGAAGCGCAGGGGAGGTGCAACCTGCCTTGAGCCGCCGTCCTGGATCCCCCGGGGGCTCCCCCCGGCTGCGGCGCGGGGCAGCCCCGCCGCGTCCTTCCGCGCGTGACTGCGAGGCACGCGCGTGCCGGGTGTGCACGCGTGTGCGCGGCGCGTGCGTGCTCTGTGCACGCGTGTGCGGTGCGTGTGCGGTGTGCGCACGGGTTGTGCGATGCGTGCGGGGTGCGCGGTGTGTGCACGCGTGTGCAATGAGCGCGGCGCGTGCGGTGAGTGCGCGGTGTGTGCACGCGTGTGCACCGAGCAGAGAGGCGAGGCGAGGCGGGGCGGGGGGCGGGCAGCCCTGCGGGGCGCCAGGCCCTTCCTCCTCCTCCTCCTCCTCCTCCTCCTCCTTCCTCTGGTCCCAGCGCTGCGAGTCCAAGCGCCGCCCGGGGGGACGTGCCCAAAGCTCCTCAGTTATTGCAGGGCGTTTGGCGAAAGCGTTGAACAGGGGTGTAGGTGCTTTTCGTTTGCAGCTTAATTTTCTCCACTCTGTGTTAGAAACTCTCCCAGGTGTCATACCTCTGCTAGGCACCAGGAAATAATCTGGATTTTAGCATGTATTTTGCAAGTTACTAGGGTGTCTACCACCTGCTATCAGTGAATCCCGACATTTATGTTCAGTCTGCACGTTTTGATATACATCAGATGTAGTTAATCAAAGTAAGGACCGTGATTAGTATGAACATAGGAGAGGATCACAAATGTGTGGGAAAGTGGTGGAAAGGAGGGAGGAGCCTCATGGATTTTGTTTTCCACAAGACATCCCATTAAGCGCTTTCCTTCCCTCAACATATTGTCAATACCTAAAACACAGAAAGCTTAGAGAAGCCGTAAAAGAACAAAATAAAACCCATCTTCCTGCCATGACAATGCCTTCTTTTTATTCATGCTCCCTACACTGCAAGCTGAAAAAAAGCACCTAAAAATTACAGGTTTCCGATCTGTCCGTACACAGAACAAGCCTGAGTATGTCCCCTCTATTTAAAGGGCCACAGGTCACAGCTTTTGTTTCAGTTTGTCTTCCTAAGCTGATTGTCAAGTGACAGCTTTTTAACCATAACTGGAAGGAAGCATCCCCAAGGAGAAAATTATTGACTTTGATGGTAATAGCCTGATTTTGAGATGGAAAGTTTGGAACAGACCTTTGAGCCACCTGGATTATGGCTGAGCAAGGCTGAACGAGGAATAACTATCACTTTTCTTTTTAGGAATACCCTCAGTTTGACTGAAAGACTTCAGATCAAAACCTCCTGATTAGATTTCAGCAAAATCTAACTTCTCTTTTTAACACTGTGCAGGATCTGGCAGGTTAAGCAACAAACATAACTTCTCATGTAGTATTTTCTGAAATGAGAATTGTTTCCATTTGCTGTTATTTAGGTGCTTTGGTTTTCATGGCTTCTATAACCTCATATTAAAATGAATAATGCCTTTTTTCACTCCTCCACTAAATTGCAGTTAAAGTAAAATTATTACTTTTCAACCACTCTGTCTCACTGAGCTGAAGTTGTTAAGGGTGGGTAGAGTTATGTTGGTAAATAATCCTTTGAAACTCAATGTTTCCTGCTCCCTTCCTTCCTCTCCCCGTCATTTATTGGAATAGTCTATTTCTTGTTAGGTTATATATATATTTTCATTGTGCAGAAATAAATGGTGTTCTTGGAGAAAATCAATTAGCTATAACTACGTACATCAGAGTCTGTTAATGAAAGAAAAACATTGTAGATGGCAAAAAAATGCAAATGTCTTTAGTGGCATCAGTGGAGGGGGAAAAATACTGTGAGAACTGCAGTATGTGTTAGAAGATCTAACAGGGATAAAAATGACCCTTCAAATTTAAGTGACAGGGTTACTGAGATGGAAGAGAGAACATATATTCTGGAAAGAGAAGCTGTTAGTGGGCAGAAAAAAAAGCTTACAGAAAATGTGAGGACTAGGATGGAACAAAGTGCCTCCAATTTGTTCCTTTGTGAATGATTTCCAAGACAAATAGTGTAAAAACTGTATGCCTCCTGCAGGCGATAGAAAGGAAAAACAAATGTCCATTCCAGGAAAAACATACTACATTTGTTAAAATTGCCCATGTTTTTCCGAAGTAGAAATCAAGAAATCAACAAGTCACCACTTTCTCAACTGAGTGGCAGTGTAAATTGTTTAATTTTCTCTCCTGAACCAGAGAAAATCTGACTTCTGTGAGGTCAAGCTCATTTCTTTTCCTGTTTTTACAGTGCCTTACACAAATGTTTGGATTAACTAGGTCAATAACTGAAAATTCCAAATAGCTGGTGATGGAGTTTAAATATCTTTCAGTGCTATAAACCATAACTTTGACTGCTTACTCAGAGCAAAATTGATGCTGAATTTAGAGAGGAAAAAAAATTCTTATTCTACATTGCGATTTTGATGTCTTTTAGGATGGATCGGATTGGGTTAGTGTTTGGAGGAGATTTCTGGAAAAATCTAGGGTTGAATGAGGGCTGTGGGCAGCTAGCCTTTACTAGGGCTGGCAGAATGCAAATGATAGAGCAACATGACATGGGTCATTACCTGTACATTACATTTGTAAGTAGGGATATTAAGTGGTAAAGTAGAATGTTCCAAACTAGGTCAGTAATTTCAGGTGCTCACCATGCATTTCCTCTATACACTCATTCAAATGCAAAATTCTTTTCCTGTCCTACATAATAATTTAGTGTAACTGTTAATAAGGTAGTGTTTGTCATTCTCATTCTGTTTATAGTTCAGTACTGAAGGTAGTGGCCAGTGTTAATAAAGGATCTTGGTATTCAAGCTTGGTAGGAGCTTGAAAGCTACAACAGAGGTGACACGCCAACTTCTTATGGCCATGGTATGAAAGCTGGAAAACTGCAAATTATAGCTAACTTCACAAAAAAAGAAAAAAAAAAGAATTAAAATAAATGGCTAATTCAGAATGAACAGCTAATTCAAAATGCATTAATTATTGTAACTGAGGTTGTATTTAATATCCTGGATGTTCAAAAAAGCACAAGCACCCTTTCTATCATCTTGATCCATCATGTGAAATATGTAAATCTTATATGGCCCTAAATAAAATAGAATACTACCAGATGTAAGAATGTTGCAAACTTTAACAGGCCGGAAATCTGACAACTTTCTACAGCTCTGATCTTATGCAGCAGTCCAAGTCTAATACATACATGAATAACTTGGTTAATCTGATAATCATACCCCTCAGGTAGTGATAACCTTACCTTATTATTTTTTATCTTCAGTACTGTTGGCTTTTGCCATCTAAATAAAATCAATATATTATCTAAGCTGCAATTGCTTACCAGTTGTAATGATGCTAGAATATTAAGAATAATTCAGTCCAGATTCCTGCTATTTTGAATGTAAAGATAAGTTTTGGATCAAGTACCAAACTATGGTAATGGAACTAGTAAAACAGTTAACTTGATAAATGAATTTAGACTTGCTACATTTTTTAAGTAGCTTTTACAATAGAGATCTAAAAGGATTGGACTAAGATAGATGAGGTGAAACAGATACCATCTGAATGACAGAGTTATGTAATTTTTACAGGTACTTCTTCCTTACAGCTCTATCTTAACTCTGTTCTGCAGATCTGATTGTCCCTTTCAGCCAGTGCATCTCATTAAAAGATAATTTAATGTAAAACTAACAGCTATCTCTGATTGGCCAGTAGTGTAAAAAACTTGGGAAAAGCATGTAGCATTTTCTTCCAGCATCCCAAAGGAAACCTTTTCTTTGAGGTGTAGTTTCAATTTCAACATCACAGATGACAGCTCGTCTACCATACTTTACTATACAAACTCTCTCGAAGTTCTACATCATGGTAGAACTACACTCTTTGTTCTGTCTTCCAAGATCTGTAGCAATGCTAAAGCATTGCAGAACTTCATACTGCTTCATGCTGTGGAATCATGCAAGATCTAGCTATAGTTCGTGTATGAAACATAGGACTTGTTCTGTTGACCAATTCTCTGTGAGTTCAGAAGTTTCAAGCTTTTACTGCAATGCTTTCTGTACATATTTGAACCACCTCGTTTCCTTGGGTAGACTGGTGTCATTCTGCTGAGGTTGCTGACACATCAAACTAGCTCATGAGCTGCCCCAGAAAATCCATTCTGTTTGTTATCTACAACAAGCCCTGTTTGTTGGAGGTGGATGTTGAATGTTACATCCTCCTTCACAGCTCCTTTATTTCATGTTTTCTCAGCCTCATCCATTAAAAAAAATACTTGATAATGTTTCCATGCTGTGCAGATGTGTGCTGTGGTCCTCCTGCTCATACACATACTTGTATACATAGATACATTTTTTCCCCCTTATCTTAAAATGCTTGTGGCTTACTCAGTTCCAGATACAGAAATTGCCTTACTTATTTTGCCCATGGGGTCTTCCATGCCATGTACTCTCTTTCAAAGCCCCAGGTAGTTATCTGCAGTCCTCTTGTGTTTTCACTGTTGCACAAGAAGCTCACCCAAGGAAGACTTCTCAGAATTTTCATGTTGTTTAACTCCCCTTGGTCTTAATCTTTCCAGTCAATCATCTCTGTTTGACTGCTGCTTGCAGGCTGAATGACTGTAGGACAGATGTGATGGGATTTTGCTGGTTCCCTGATGGGAGAGTTCTTGAGAAAAAAATGGCAAAAGACTTGTATCAGATGCCTGAAAGGCTTGTTCATTACCAACAGGTTGTCCGCACCAGAAAGAGGATTCAGAAACCCTAACACATCAGTCTCCAGCTAATCTCAGGAATTTCAGTAGGGTGACTCTGAAAAAGGTATGAATTGTTGTATAAGTCACAGCATCAAACTAGATTTGCAGCACAGGAGAACATCCCTGTCCCTGTAATTATTTGGGAAATTTGTCCTCCACATCTTTCTTCCTGATACTCGCTTTCGCTTTAAGATACTTCCAATTAAATACACTTTCTTCAGTCTAGAATGACCTAGACAAAAGATGCAATAATCCAAACGGAGTGATCCCTTTTGAGAAATAAATGCTTCAGTTTGCTGAATTCTCTGGGAAAAATAAGATACCAATTATTCACCATTTTTGCCTTACAAGTAGTAAATTACTGGTATCTTGCTTTATTCCAGAGACCTTCAGCAAACCGAAGCCTTTATTTCTCAAAAGGGGTCACTAATTGGAGTCTCTTGACTGTGTAATTTGGAACATATGTGGGGGGAGAATAATCATGTCAGGTTGTTTTGACCTAATTTTACAAAAGAAGCTAATGATTTCAGATGTGTTTAAACACCACTGTATGGTTTTGAACATAATCATGTAGAAGTGACTGTGGAGTAGGGCACTGAAAATGAATAATTCTCTCTGGAAGCCTGCTGGTTCCTCTTCTGTATGATTAGGCAATATTATTTACACCTAAGAGAAAGGACCAAAGTTCCAGCAATTCATGCTACTTGCAGGCTTTGGAAGATCCAGTATTTCAAAGTCAATGAAACATGAGGGAAATGTAAATGGGTATAAATGTCCTCAACTACCTACTTTGCAGCTCATTTAGGCAATGCAAGTGTATATTTCTGAAATTATCCTATAAATTAACAAACACCAACTAACATTTACTGAGTCTATTTGAAATCACTGCTGCTTCTCTATGAAGATGGCAACCAGCTGACAGGACTCATTTTAAGAAGGCTGAAGGTGTACCTTTAGTGCTTGATATAAGACTAAGACGTAGAGTTTGTCCTCTGTGGTCTGCATTTATGGATCTCCATACTACACAGAAGGTTCTTGGTCCATGAGGCTGTTTCCTTTCTCACAGTGCAGGCACGGATGAGGCATTAACGGAATTTTGACTGAAAGACTGCAGGTGTCTTAACAAAAACTCTTAATTCACTTCGGAATAGGAGTTTCTTAACAGATTTCTTTCTATGTCCTGCAAAAAGCAGGCCTTTTCTCCAGACTTCAGTGGCCGCAGACAGCCAGATACCCAGTATATTACATATGTGTAAACTTCCCCTCTAGATGGGCTTTTATATACCCACTTACAGGAAACGCTGTGACAGCAGGACAGCTATTAAAGATCTACTCTCAAGATTTGTGGGCAAACATGCTAGTAAAGGAGGAATGGGTGTGCCCTTCCCAACTATCAGCTATCTCCTTCCCTGAGCACCAGCACATCAACAAGCGAATGGATGGAGCTCACATAGTGTTAATTTGTCTCAAGAGAAGGAATCTTAGGCAGGTTCATCTTTGTGCTTAAAGCTGATCTCAAACACACACCTCTCAAGTCTTATTTTCCTTTTTCTTCTTCATTCAGGAAGCAGCTTTCAAATATAAGATGCAAAACACCTGGACCTGTTGAAGATGCTGCAGTGTTTCTTCAGCAGGACTTGGCATCAAGAACTCGGTGTAATAAAGCTTATCCCTGGTATCCCACTACAATGAATATGCAGAATTCAGGCTAGTACCCCTGCTTTCATGGTCTCTGATATGGAGCAAGCCACCACCAGTGTATGCTGAAAGGAATCTTCTGCTTAAACAAGAAACTGCAATGTGCAAAATGAGTAATTAATTAGCTTCATACTACCATAGGGATTTCCAGTCTCAGCTGACAACAGACTAATTAAGAATCTCCCTGTGGTTTCTATTTTAGATAACCATTTACTTCGGTACAAATTTAAAAAGCCTTTCCTAATGTTTTGTTTCATAGCAGACTCATTAGATTAATTTGTGGGACAAATAGCAGGAACTTGAATAGACATTTCAAACTCCCAACCAACAAGAGCCCAAGCAATACTTCTGAAAAGTGCTGTAATTTTATCAACGGGAAACACTTGCTTCCTTCTGATTTTTTCTGTCATATCATTCATTCTCATACATTACCTTAGCCCAAGTCCAGAGGCTTTGAAAATTGAAGGTACACTTGTATGTTATGATTCTGAAGAATGGAGTAATTGCATTGCACTCTTGCATGTGAATTTCCCAGCTAACCCAGGGGAGTTACTCACAAATAGAATAAATGCCACTTTGGGGTAGTGAGTGTTGATTGCAAACCGTTATCAGTGTTGTCTGTTTCAGCATCTCAGTGAGAGCTGAGGAACTAAACCTCATGCTACCCCTATGATCCCTGCTTCTATGACCGGTGGGAAAAACACATGCACAGGCAATGCAAGAAGTTTCCAAGAATTCCCCATAGAGCCAAAGCAAATCAGCAAAGGAGCCTAAGTTACTTAAAGAGCAGTTGGAAATGTACTTCCCTTCAAAATATGTTGCCTTCCCTTCATTTTGGATATTTCCTATCAATATTATAAAGATCATACTGCAACACATAATAGCTTGGAAGTGTTAACCACATTCACCATGTCAAAGTAACTACTGCATACAGAATCTGTTTTTCTTTATGACGCTGCATGGGTCTCTGATGTAGTCTAGGGGACAGATATGCGTTCAAAGTAACTCTGGAGACTCCATGGTTATCTCTGCTTCAGATTCTGTCCTAATATTTGAAGGGAAAACTTACTTTCCTTACTGCCTATGCACTGCCTCGTATTTGCAAGATGTATTTGGGGGGGTGGAATAATCAAGCTTGACCTCAAATCAACAAGGCAACAAGTAGGACTTTATGTAGCAAGACATTCCACAGTTCGGGAGAAAAGTGGAGTCTTGGAAAGGGGGAGGGAAATCAAAGAATATAAAATGGGCCTCATGGGCGAATAGGACTTCATAGTAGCAATAATGTAATCAGCTTTGCAGTTTTCAGCATGGATCAGTATTCCAGTCAACTGAAATCAGATAGTCCCTTAAGTACCAAAATTAATGCAGCCTCATTTCCTATAGATTTGTATCTGTTTTGACTGTGATGAAAGCTTCATTGGGAATATCTCTTTGAAATGAAAGTCCAGGCATGTAGCAGCATTTCTTCTGCTGGAATGCTAGTCAGACATTTCCCAACAGTAGTAGAAACTTAGGCCAAAATCTCAGAGATTAATAATGATTTCACATTTTGTTGAAATCAGCTTGTGGATTTGCACAGCAAGTAATCTCTTTCAATACACTGTTCAAGCAAAGGATGTCTCACTATGCTTACTGGTTTCCCTGTGCTCACTGGTGTCTAAATCATGTTTTTTGTTGTCATTAAGGAGGAGCATTTTCATTCTTTTCTTTCTAAAATGCCACTCCAAACTAGATGCAAAAAAAAAAGTCTAGATTAATTCACAGGAAGTCAAAACAATAGTGAGATTATCAGTCTGCATTTCCCCAGCACTCAAATGGATATGTGATTTTTTTTTTCTTCTCTCTCCTCCTTAGCATTCTACATGAATAGAAATGAAACATTTCCCCTGTTCCATGGCAACAGATCTATGCTGTGGAGGCTCTGCAAAGTCAAGCACATTACAGTCATTACTACCTGTTGCAGGCTGGCTGTGTGAAAGCTTTTGTTTCCCAGTTTTCTCTGGCTCTTTTCAGATGCAAACACTCCAGTAGATATCATAAATGATTTCAGTCTCTGTAGTTATTCACCACCCCCTTCCTAATCCTTAAGGCTGTGGATGATTTTCTTTGTGGCTGGACTTCAGGATGCTGGTGACCTACTTCCTGAGTCTGAAGCCATTGTGGAGCATAGGGTAGCTGCAGAGCCCAGTAGCTCTTTTTAAGCTGAGTGCTGACAGCCAGAAGGCAGCAAGGCTTGAACACAATCACTTCTGAAATGCACACTGTGCAGTTCTTTCCAGCAGATGCTTCTGTAATAGCTGTTTGACAAAATGTACTCTTGACTCAGGAGGCAAGATTCCTAGCAGGTGTAAACTGGCTCAGCTCTACCAACTTTGATTTCTTCCCACTGAGTTGCAGTGCCTATGTGTTATGCTTAAAGCCTCTGAGGAACCTATTAAATCGAGGACTTCTAAACCTTTTTCTAAAGAGTAACTTTATATAAAGTGACCTGTGCCACATTGACACAATTTGCCTTGTTATCTTTTCTGGCCGATCCTCTGGGCATTTCATTTTGGCCTCCTGAGGACACTGTGCTGTGCTAGCTCTTTTTCTAGTGAGTTCATTCTTCAGGTGAACGCAGCTTTCTAAGACAGCAAATCTTTCTTGCAAGGGCCAACCCCTGGGTGTGTCTGGTGCAGTTGCATTTGTCACTACTGTCAAAAGCATCAGCTGTATTTTTGCAATTCTAAATAGCTGTTTCCTGGAATATTGATGATTTCTAAGGACAGAATGCAATCTCACAAGTCCATTGTGCTATGATATATTAGTGGGATGCTCAGCCCTGTCACACTGCTTGAGAGACTATCTGACCTCCAAAGCTGAACTGATGTCCTGTTCCTCATTTTCAGGGGCAAGAAATCTTTATGAGAGCAGGCATATAAGCAAGCTCTTGTGAGCCAGTTTGATCCAGTTCAAGTGATCATAAGCCACTATGCTTCATATTTCTTTTCACAGACTTGCTTGGCTCCAGCAGAAGCATTAAACAGTATATTGTACCTAATTATGCAGCTTTCAGACTGTCCTAAATATGCGTCTTTGATTACTAGGGTATTGCTTTACCTCCAGGTCCCTGCCAACCACATTCAGACTGTTCAGCATTGCTTCATTCCCTTCAGTTGCAATGGTTTCTCAGGGATAATTCAGCTTCCTGCTACAGAGACTAGAAATGGACCATGAAACCCTAGGTCTGCTTGAACTGGAGAATTGAGATCACAGAATCACAGAATGGTTAAGGTTGGAAGGGACCTCTGGAGATTATCTAGTCCAATCCCCTTGCACAAGCAGAGACACCCAGAGCACGTGGCACAGGTGACATCCAGGCAGGTTTTGAAGATCTCGAGAGAAGGAGACTCTACAACCTCTCTAGGCAGCCTGTTCCAGTGCTCTGTCACTCTCACAGTAAATAAGTTCTTCCTCATATGGCGATTAAACTTCCTATGTTTCAATTTACACCCATTACCCTTCATCATGTCATAGAGAAGAGTTTGGCCCCATCCTCCCTACAATCACCCCTCAGGTACTTGAACATGTTGATCAAATCTCCTCTCAGCCTTCTTTTCTACAGACTAAATAGGCCCAGCTCACTTAGTCTTTCCTCCTAAGATAGATGTGCCAGTCCCTTAGTCATCTTTGTGGCTCTCCACTGGGCCCTCTGTAGAAGCTCCATGTCCTCCTTGTACTGGGGAGCCCAGAACTGTCCCCAGTACTCCAGGAGCAGCCTCACCAGAGCAGAGTAGAGGGGCAGGATCCCCTCCCTTGACCTGCTGGCAACACTCTTCCTCATGCAGGCCAGGATCCCATGGGCTTTCTTGGCCATGACAGCACACTGCTGCCTCCTGGTTAACCTGTTGTCAACCAGGACTCCCAAATCCCTCTCTGTGGAGCTGCTTTCCAGCAGGTCAACCCCTAATCTGTCCTGGTGTCTGGAGTTATTCCTCCCCAAGTGCAGGACCCTGCACTTGTTCTTGATAACAGAGATAACAGGACATAACTCATTTTCTTTAGCATGGACATTGACTCCTGTTATAAATCTCTGTCCTAACTTCCATCCTATTCCGCCTTACTATCCTGCATCTTTTTTGAGGTTTGCTGTCTTCGGTGAACTAAAGTGAAAAAGTATCCCAATATTTTAAGAGCGTTTTAGCATCCATTCTTGTCATGGCTGGTTCCATGGGTCCCTTCAATTCCTTGTTCAGAGGTTTACCAGAGTATAGACCCCATTCCCAAGGCAGGGTCTTTTCCACAGCCTCTACCTAGGTGCAACTGCAATAGACATAATCAGGCAAAGGTACAAAGACTGTACAAAAAAATGATCCATTATATTTACTGTATAGCCAGATCCATCCACTATGATCAAAGGCCCTGTCCTGATCCCATTAAATTTAATGGACATTTTGCTGATAACTGTTGATCAGACCATTATAGCTTTTGGAGAAATTAAATCTCCTTCTCCACTTTTGAGGTGGGGGAAAAGACATGCATTGTGCTTCCTCTTTGACTATTGTCTGTTCTCACAATAGGCGCTCCTTTGAGGTGGTAGCTGTTGTAGCATGTGTTATGGCAGTATGCTATGACAGTTTCTTTCATCATAATATACTTAGTGCTAAGTCTGGAAGATGACTCACATTACAGGGAACTGAGTTAAGGTTATCTCTGTGATCTTGGCTATATATTTCCTGTTCATGCAACTTCTGCTACTGCAGAACTCTGTTTTAAACTTCTACTTCTTCTCCCGAGAAGAAGTAGATGATATTGAGATAATTCCACTGTCTTCCACCAAGATTTATGTTTTTGGAATATGTATCAAACTTACTTAATGAAAGGGAACTAAATTAAGCCGTAAAACTTGTTCTAGCAAGACAACTGTTTTGTTGGGACCGTTTCTCCCTTCTTGCCAGTACTGAAATTGGCCCAGTGTTTCTGAAATGCCTTTAAACATTTTGTTTCTTTTTCACAGTTAGCCAAGATAGTCCTTTGTGTGAAAGTCAGATTTGGGAAGAAAGCGTTAAGCCATTTAGGAAAGTAAAGCATTCAATCAGAGAAGGTCTGTGTCCGTGTTTAGACTCATTCCATCACTGTCTGTATAATTTGAGTTTATTTATGTATTTTATGTTTTCATGACAATCACCTTCTCATTTAATTTGGCTAGGGTCCCTGTTTTCTTGATGTTAACATGTTCTGAGAGCAGGCAAATCCCTGTTTGGCTGCAGATGAAACAAGATCAGCTTTCAGCATTGAGTTGTGGAACAGCTGCCCACTGTCACTGCTCAGACAATTTTGGGACAGTGTCATCAGCTTTATCAATCCATATGTCCCGGGGAGATGTTTACTGCATCAAAGCTAAAGTGCACATTAAGTGGATCAAATTCTTAAAAGCACATCTGAGATGTGAAGTGATGAATGGGACATCCAAATTTCACTAACCAAACAAAACTATATTTCATTAACATAAGCTGAAAGTTTCTATGAATTCCAGAATTCAGATGTAAACGACCTATAAGAGATTGCCCCAAGGTCCTCTTGGTCTATATATGAATGCGTACATGGGAATGACCAAGCAGATTTTTAGTATTCCGTTTGCATTTTTTTATATTGCCAGGCCTTGCCTTATGCTTATGAAAAACACTTCACAGAGTATGAACAAGAGTATGAACATCACTGTTTATCTTGAAGAGCTAGTGCAGAAAATCCTGGTGAAAGCTTACAAAGACAGATAGCTTTCTAATAATCAAGCATCTTACTTGTCTTAAGCATGCGAGTCTGTGTCCTGTAAAGTGGCCCACTGTTACTTAACAGCAAGGCCTTCTGCAGTTAGGACATGCTCTAAATTGTCTTTGCAATTCTGTTGACTTTTGAACAACTTGACAAGCTCTCAGAGCTGGTAAGTCAAAACCACACGAATTGCTTCAGGTCCAGGATTGCTTCTAGTAGCACAATTGATCAATATCAACCTGTTTTGTCTGAATGTACCATGCTGTTAATTGCTGTCAGTATTTTCAGCTCAGATGGCTCATTACTTGCCTACGTATGCATAGACAGATGAAACATCATGCCCTTCAGGCATATCTTCAGCAAAATCACTAAAAGAAGGTCTCATGCACTCATTTTGTGCATATTTCTCTTTAATTAAATACAGAAAGCAGAATCATTTCAATTTATATAAACATAACTCGTTTATACTGGTGTAAATTTGTTTATAGAATTGTTTCTAATAGTGGCTTAACTTCATCAATTACCTTAATATTTTCTTTTGACGTAATTTAAATAAGAAAGGAACCACACCTGGTGTAAAATTTGTAGATCAATTGAGATGTCGGCCTGGGCTGGTAAGTCAAAATCACGCAAATTCCTGATGATCTAGCACTTACTTCAGGTCACTTCTCAATAGACTTCTGAGTATCTACCACACGACAGATATCTTCAAAGTACTTAAAGCAAGGAAAAGATAATATTTCTTTTAAATAACCCTGTCATGCTGTAAGTAAATTAATAAACATACTTTGACAAGAATTGCTGGATAACTGTCTCTCTTCCTCTGAGGAAGTCAATTGATATGTATTGATTTCCATCTTCCAAAGTTCAAACTTGTCTATTTAGAAAAAGACTGAGCTCTTGAAACTATGTTGTGTTTGAAAACTGAATTTAATCTGTTTCCCTACAAGAATGAATAGATTCTTATGGGTAATATCTGCCCAGCATTCTTGGTGCTTTTGGATGATGGAATTCATTATGGAAATTCCTATAATAGTTTTTGCCATGAATAAGCTGTTTTTGTTGGTCTGGATAAATTCCAGCTCAAGTAATTACATTCTGCCTTCCTCAGTTCCCCCAAAGGTCCAATTAATTAAGGCATTTTTAGCGTAAAATTGTTACACGCTGCTACTGTACTTGGCTAAACAGCTGCTGTGCTTTCCCCCGTAATGAATACATCTCAGTGGTGCATGAAGCGATTCCCTTATATCACAGAGCTTTTGTCTGCCCTGATGATTTTAACGCTTGCAGTTCTCCAAGAAAAAGCACTTTAGTTAGACAGAGTTTTATCTTGCTCTTTCTAGTCCCGTCCTTCCTTGTTTATGGACTTGCTCATTCAGAAGTGAAATGGAAAGAGGCAAAAGGTCTTCCTAATGACATTCACTTATGGGTGTGGAATCACAATAGTTGGACAAAGTGTCAGAGCAAAGGGCAGGTCTGGCATTATATAGAAAGGTGGCTTGTTGCCAAGGGTACCAGGCCAGGATATGCTGCTCATATGGCACCTGGTGTTCTAAACGCAGGGCACCCACTACTACATGAAATAATTAGTTACATCCAGGCTGCTTAACAGGTCTCTCCTCCAGGACACCAGGGGTTTATCTATAACCCATCTATAAAAAGAGTTTTTTCAAAAAAAACCAACAGTTATTGGAGATGAAAAATCTATAGCTTAGGAGTGACTTGATATTTGTTTCTTTTTGTTTCCAGAATCATTTTACATCTGAGTTGTGGCAAGATCTTGGTATGAAAGTTCCAGGCGGAGCTTCCTTCTCATATTTGTAGCATTTCTCAGCTCTAACAATTTGATGTAACTAACTCCAGTGTTTTGTTAAACCAACTGCAGTGTTATCACTTGACTCTTTCAGCTAGCTCGCCTTGTTTGCAGTTTGAGGAGATCACCCATCAGCAGAGCTACTCAGGCCTTGTCTAGCTTGCAAAGCCTTGCCCCAGTTACAAGCAGTGCAATAGTTGGGTGGTTTCAGCATCAGAGTTGAAAGGCACAAATTCTTGCTTGTACCATTTACACAGCTAAATGGCTGTGATGTAATTACTGCCCAAACAGATGTAACTGAAAGCAACTCCCAGCCTATGGCAGGTTTTGGCTGGGACCCGTTCGCTACTGGGGTAGCAGCTCACAGTGACAGGGTTGCACTGAGATAGTCGCAGGAAAATAAAACTGATCAAAGGAGGAAGGCTTCTTTACTGTGCCTCACCCTTTGTCCTTTAGTGATTCTGTTGGACCTGCCGTAGGACTTCCAGCTGTGTGTGTTGGTCCTCAGCATCTTCATCCTGCCCTTCAATATGCATTGGAGACAATTTTTTTTGCAACTACAATACACCATGATTATCCACACCTCTGTCACTCCTGTGCCTGAGGATATATTTATTTTTGAGCCTTTGAGGGGTTCATTCATTTGCCTTCTTGCATTGCCCAAGGGATAGAGTTTCAGCTGCCCACTTCTGTGTCAGGCTCACTTCGGCAGGTGGGACAGATCTTAAGGGAGATGTTTTAGTGCAAGATATTCTATGTCGGTCTGTCTCTGATGACGATAAGGGATTTCACTCAATGCAGATTTACAGCTTCCTTCCCGTGTAACTTACAGTGGTAGCTGTGAATGTACCAGAACCCATCTTCTGACAGTGACATCAACTTCCTCCAGTAGCACTGCAAAACACAGCATGCAGCCGCTGAGGTGGCATGTGCCTGGCCATCAGAGACATTGCTTTGCTTCCATTTACTGCTAGGATAAACAAGCTCATGTTTCATCCAAGCTCAGTCTGAGAATGGAAACATTCAGTACACAACCTTCATCAGGAAAGAGTGTTAGCCCTGGAACATAACTTCCTCCCAGGTCTCTTTACTTGATATGGAACAGGTGACCTGTAGGCAGACAGCTAGTTAGAATCATCAGGAAAACACGTTTTTTTTTTTTTTCATTCATGTAACTGGAAAAATTGCAGAATCTTCCCAGAATTCCTCTTGCATTAAAACAAAATATCATCTTTTGCCTTATCTACTTGTATTGATAAATACCTCCAAATATACACGGCTCTTGGATACCATGAAAAGCTTTATCACCTGTGATGACATGGAGCTAAAGATAAGGTATGTTTGTTCTAAAAGTGCTTTGCTTCTGTCCAAGGGATGAGACCATTACTTGTCAACAGGGCCCTGAGCACACACCAGCTCAAGCATTATAGCCTTCTGAGCCCAAGGTCATCTCTATTGCTAATGAGAGTTGATGTGAAGAAAGCTGGAAGCAAGAACCTGCCCCATGCTTCCCCTGAGAGCTGTTTTTAAGCTGAAGCTGCACTGCTAGCCCCTTGCCCTTGCAACATCCCAGCCAATGCAGCAGCCACATTTGTGCCTGGTCTTCTTTCTCCCTGATCCTGATCTCAACATCACGCAACAAAGGCTCCTAGCCTGACCTAAGACCTGCCTTGTCACCATGGACTTTCTAAGGGACCACTAGGCTGTGTCTGACTCTAACCACTCCCTCTGGCCCCAGTCATGACCCAGACATGCTGCTCATCATCGCAGCTCTTCACTGGTATGCCCACTGCCTGTACCTGCCTTATCACTGTGCTCCCCTCCTGGCCTATCTTCATTGCAGAGCAACTGGCCTTCACTGCTCCCTCACACTTGCAAGAAACATTTCCCTGTTCCTCCTCGTCTACTCCATATGTTTAACTTCTGTCTGCACAGATTCCTAGAGCATTATGGAGGCCTG